>NC_063346.1:54268120-54331558 GCF_021869965.1 Rhincodon typus
TTTACAGCATCTGCAGTTCTTTCGGTTTTTATGGCGAAGTAAATTGACGAGACATTTACTCAATAAAGTTTGATCCCCAGATGAACAGGTCAAAATATGAGGAAAATGACATTATTTTGCCAAAAAAAAGACACAAAGAACTGCAGATGCTGGAAATCGGAAAGGAAAAACAGAAGTTGTTGAAAAAACTAACAGGTCTGGCAGCATCGGTGGCGAAAAAGCACGTTAACATTTCGGGCCCAGTTATCTTCCTTCAGAAGTGAAATTATTTTCTGTTTGAAATATTAAAAATTATTATAAAAATTGGAATGAAAAGATATTTAGCCTGATTTGTAGGCGTGTCCTGGAAAATAAAGAATCTGAATGATGTTTGGACTTGAATTTCGTAAGATGTTTTGATACGTACAACAATGAACATGTATGCCAGTTTGCAAAAAGACTATGTGCACATTATGCAACTTCAAAATGAAAAGCAATAGTAAATATATGCAATTTGGCCTTGAAACCATCAAGGCAGATTTTATTGTGGTAATGAAGACAACCAATCAGGTGTATGTAGAATCTGTAATGATAAAATGGTTTCAATCGCTGAAGTTAGAGAAACATTCTGAGACCATGAGGGAAATCATAATTATGCAAAAATTCCAAAAATATTTTCCAACACTTAAGACTGATTTGGAAGAGCATTAAGTATCAAATATCTGAGAAGCAGCAGTTCTTGCGGGCACCAATGATATCACATAAATGTAGTTACCAGTGTGCAATTGATCATATGGAAATCAACAAGGAAATTGAAGGATTAGGCATTGTTTGGATTGAGAATATTTTACGTTTAGGAAGGTAACAAAACAAAACAAAGGACGAGAAAGAGGAAGGCAGTTGAGTTGAAGGTGTTGGTTAAAGCATGAAGATGTTATATCATTGCTATTATGAAAACATAATTGGTAGAGTTAGAAATTACAAGACACCAGGGTATAGTCCAACAGGTTTATTTGAAAATAGAAGCATCGGCACCTCCACATCATAGTTGAGAGAAGAATGGGACTGGTTGCTCAATATTCCAAGCTACAGAATCCTTAAGCGAGATAGAGGAAGGGGCTGCAAGAGAGGAGGTGATATTTCAGTTTTGATCGGAGTCAATCACCGCAGTAAGGATGATGTCTTAGAATGTTGCTCAAAAAGTGCCCATTTAAATAGGACTGAAAGACAAAATGTGGGTATCTCTTTGCAAGGGTGTATTATAGAATGTGTGAGGGGGGGTTGTGTTTGACTTAATTTTCTTGAATGAATTTGGGCAAGTGGTAGATGTGGCAGTGGGCAGGGTTTCCGTGTTAGTGACCATAATTCAGTAAGATTTAAGTGAATTGTGGATAAGGACCGATATGGGATGGAAATAAAGGTTTTGAATTGAGGGAAAGATCATTTTCACAACTAAGATATACTTGAACAAATTAACATTGAGCAGAAGGAGGAATTGGCCGTTTTAGCGGGCTTGAAAGCAGACAAATCCTCATGGCCAAATGTATCTAAAGCTGCTGTGTGAGGCAAGGGAAGCTCTCTGCCAGAACAAGTCTTTCAGTAGACTGGAGGATGGCTAATATGGTACCGTTATTCAAGAAGGGTGGATGCGATAAACCAAGAAACTACATAGAATACTATACTTATATGGTTAGGAATTAAATTTAACTTGCATTTAAGAGAGAAAAAAGCATTTGAACGTCCAAAAAATTGGTGAGTTTAACGTCTGTCGTCGGGTAAGTATTAGAAAAAATGCTGAATGACATATTTACTCGCGACTTATAGAAGAACGTAATAATTAATGATAACCAGCCTAGCTCAGTTTGGTGCAGACGATGTCTAACAAACTTGGTTGAATTTTTCGAGGATATGACTGAGTGTGTAAATGAGGATCGTGCAGATGACATGCTTACATGCACTTCTGCAAGGTGTTTACAAGATCTCACAAAGAAGACTAATTCAGAAGCTAAGAGTCCATGGTATCCAGGGCAATTAACATGAGATAAGAGTAATGACAAGAGACAGGAATGGTTATCATTATACATTTCATTAGAGTGATGAAAGAAGTAGACAGGAACATGAAAATGCCAGAACAACTAGAGAATGAATGAATAGATGTTATGAAAATATTGTTCTGAATTTAGGACTTATTGACTACTTTAACAAGGTTCTAAATGAATAGCAATAAATTTAAGTTGACAACACTGTCTAAGTACATTCCACAAAATAAAAGTTGTACTGATAACTGCACTAGTTCTAGCTACTCCTAATCATGTTAAGCGATTCAAATTGGCTATTCATGCCAGTGACATCACTGTTAATGACATTTTACTTTCCATTTATATTAAATATGTGTCAATAGAAATGCTTGATGGTAGGAAAGAGACTCTGAAACTGCTTTTGACTCCAGCACATTTTGAAATCTACACACCCAACCATACTGCAGAGACTATAATTGATATGAATCATAAGTATTTAGTTTTTAAGAGTTTTATAACACAGTAACCGATGGTCTTTTAGCAGTTTGAGTTCTAAAGAAGAACAGTCTCCTCGCAGAACAAAACCAGTCATTTAGTTCAGCCTGAGCCGGTCAAAACTGCAAAACCAGTCATTTAGTCCAGTACAAATTGCAAATAAGTCTTAAATTGTTTTGGATTTAAGGTAGACAGGGCATTTCTTAAAGTTTAGTTAATGCAGCCAGCATCTTGGCATCTAATGTAGTGACAGTAATGAGGAGAATCATATCTGCTGAAAGTCACCAAAAAGAAATGCATTAGACTTTCTCAGTTAAGTAAGAAATATAGACATTAAAATTAGAATGATATTTTGCTGGCATTAAGTGTCTGTAATGAATATTGCTGGAAACAGATTTTAAACTTTCTTTTCACTTTCTATGTAAATATCTATCTAATTTACCTTACAAATATTAGATTTGATCGTTTTCTGTAATAAACTTGCGTAATTTTTTATTTAAAAAATCTTTGGGCATCTCATAGGTTTAGTAGCTGACCACCACAATTATGAAACTTCAAATAAAAAAAAACTTATGGTCTATCAATCCAAGTGTCACTCTGGGATCTGAAATGTCCAGTACTGCCATCAGCTGTTATCATAATAGTGCTCAACTAAGTGCCCCAAACGCAATGCTGACTGCAAGGCTAAAAAGACATGCATTGATTCTATCAACCTAATCTTTAACCCTAAAGCATCGAGCGACAGACACAACCCAAAGAGCAAACTTAAACAAGCTGACATTAATTATATTAACTTAATGCTTCGTCCTAAAACGTCGTGATAACCCCACCCTCAAGACTAAACAATGTGACGTCATTGATAGCTTACACAGCAGGGTAAGGTGTCATGTGTCTTTATACCAGCATTACACAAGATGGACAAAGCGAAAAGTCATTCACAGAGCGTAAAATTCTTGTTGGCAACTATTTTTCACCGTAAGAGGTAGAGCTTTGTGCAACTATAGCATTACAGGATGTGACATATGATTACTTTTAGACATTACGTTTGTCACTGAAAGGAACACGTGAGCCTGAATCTATATTTACGAAAGCTTTCAACCATTGGCGTTTCTCCCCAGCCACGTGAGGGTCTAAACTAGACTAATTATAATGCTGACTCGACAAGACCATTATGATGCAACCTTGAGGAAATTGCAAGGGGTTCTGGATGGACTTTTATCCTTTTTGCCTTGGAAACTCCAAAACTGCAGAGTGGAGGAATTCCACATGGTGGGCAGACAGTCTATTATTGTTTTTCGAAATGTATAAAAGGCCACATTGTGAGCAGCAATTCAGAATACCAGTTGATAGAAATACAGATAAATCGTTATTTCACGCGCAGACAACATAAGATTGCGCACATGCATTAACGAAAGATTGTCAAAATGTATTTTGAAATGATTATAGTTATAAAGGAAGAAATACAATTTGATCTGGACTTGCGTGATTGAATTGAACTGCCATATGAAAATCATGGTCATGAAAGGTAACGAACCACAAACAAATTTCAGTTTGTGTGTGTGTGTATGTGTATTCTAATGGTGTAGGACATGGTTCACTCGATAATTATTTTGTGCAGTGCAGGAAATGAGTTGAATTCCTTCTTAGCAAGAGATGTGAGAATGATGTATTTTTGCTTTATTCATGGTGTATGGACATCACTGGCTAAGTTTGTATTTATTATCCATGTCAAGTCACCCTTTAAGTTTGTCGTTAGCTTACCCTTGAATGCTGCAGTCCTTTGTGTGTAAGTACTCCCATATTATTGTTCAGAGGATGTTCAGGGATTTTGATCCAGTAACAAGTGAGGGAACAATGAGAACTGTAATGCAACATGGTATGTGGCTTGGAGAGGAATTTGCAGGTGACCCTAGAATCTGCTGCCCTTATCCTTCCAGATTGGATTGGAAGTTGCTGTTAGATGTCCAAATTTCAGGTAGTGTGCACTTTTGTCCTGAATGTCAAATGGGGGCATAATGAATGCAGAATGTGCCAGATTGGATGCCAGTGACATAGGCTGATTTACTTTGGATGGTGTTGAACTGATTTGTTGATGTCCAAAACATAGAAAACATGTGCAGGATTAGGCCATTCGGCCCTTCGAGCTTTTATCACTATTAATTGTAATCATGACTAATCATCCATTTTCAGTATGCCGTTCCAGCCATCTCTCCATACCCCTTGATCTGTTTAGCCACAAGGAACACGCCCATCTCTCTCTTGAATATATCTATCGAAATGGCCGCAACACTTTTCCATGGCAGACAATTTCAGAGATTCACTACTATCTGTGTGAAGAAATTCTTCCTTATCCAAGTTCTGAATGGCTTGCCCCTTATTTTTAGACTGTGACCCCTAGTTCTGGGCTTGCCCGCTATCTGTAACATTCTTCCCACGTCTAGCAACTAGTCCCATCAGGATGTGCACCGATCCAGACATGTAGACAGTCTTCTATGACGTTCCTGACTTATGCCTCGTAGATGGTGGAAAGCCATGGGCATGACAGGGAGAAAATCACTACAGGAACGTTTGCCTTTCAATTGTTCATGCAATGTCAGTATTTATTTAATTGGTACAGTTCAGTTTCAGGTCAACTGTATGCCGAGGATATTGACAGTGGGGCTTTCAATGATGACAATGTCAATAAATGTTTAGGGGCAGTGGTTAATTTTCTATTGTTTGAGATTGCCATTGACCTGCCCTCGTGTGGCAAGAATGTTATTTACCAGACACCAGTCTAAGCTTTGTACCATTCAGGTCTTGCTGCATATGGGCATGCACCACATGATTTATGAATTCTGTTGAACATTGTGCAATCACTACAAAATATGCTAATTTCTGGCCATTTGGTGGCAAGGCAATTGAAGCACTTGAACATGTTTTGTCTAAGACACTACCCTAAGGAAGCGCTATGGTACACTACTTGGATTGTGATGATGGATTTCTAACAGCTGCAATGATCATCCCCTGTGCTGTGTATGATTCCAATTCCTGGAGTCTATTCCGTCTGAATATGATTGATAAGTTCGAAAATGCTTCTTGAAGCCATATTTAGTCAAACATGTGTTTGATGTAAGGGGCAGTCACTCTCACCTCACCTCCAGAGTTCGGGTCTTTTCGTCCATGCTTGGAACAAAATCTGGAATGAGATTAGCACTTGAATATCCCTGGAAAAACCCAACATGAGCACGAGTGAACAGGTTATTGCCGAACAAGTGTCTTTTCATGACGTTACCCATTACCATAACCTGTTCAATGGTGCAAAATAAACTAATATGGTGACAATTGGCTGTATTGGATATGTCCTTTTTTTTGGGGGGGGAGGGGGGACAGGACATATCTGGGTAATTTTGCACATTGGTGGTCAGATGCCAGTGTACTGGGACAGGTTGGCAGAGACAAATCTAGTCTTTATTGGAAATCATCAGTTTGGTCGTGGTTGTCTGGACCCGTGCCCTGTGCAGCATCCAGTGTCTTTATATGTTTGTTGATAATACATGGTGGTAGTAATGTTTATTGAATATTGTCATTTGTGATCCTAGGGAATGATGGACGTGTTCGCAATGTATCTTGCACTCTTCTGGCTGAAAATGGATACTGTTGCATCAGCCTTGTTTTGTTTTTTGCACTGATGCTCTGGGCTACCCCTTTGTTGAATATAGGGGTTGCACAAATTTTAAATTTCCACCTGAAAATGCACCCCTCCTGCCCATTAAAACCTTTGATATGTTAATATTTCTGCCATTGACTGGTGATAAATATGCTGGAATGAGATTCGTGTAAGTTATGTAAGAGAGAAGACACTAGTCTAGAATATGCAAAAAAAACTAGAGTCTTACACAGCAAATTGGAGAGCTGTATTTGAGAATCTACTGTGTACAGATATAACACACTTTCAAGGTGGAAATTAACATTTCACTCTCACTTTCCATCATGAACATGGGTTTCTTGTTATGTACCAGATTAGTATTCCATAGTTAGCGCAATAAATGAAACGATGATGGATATCCATTTTAAGTAAATGTTTGGATATCCTCAGCTTCCATCCAAAAATAATTCACAATACCAGACTGCTTTTTCTAGATTCTCAGTTTTTCTCTTTCCTTGTCAGCTTTACATCTAAATATACTTCACATTTGTCATTCTATGTAGGTTTTGATGTTCTTTCAGAATCAGCAAACTTCAATAAGCCAGCTTGTCGTCTCCACCACTTTGTTTTGTCTGTGAAAGAAATGTTTAATATCAACTGTTAATACATTGTTCCCAATTTGAGTGTGTTTCTTAAACCTATGAATTGTCCCACCGGAAAGACAAGATGAATAGATGCCTTGGGATATCACCATGTACATACAGAATTAGAATTATACCACTGTCCTTTGCTTTTCCTGGTCGAATTAATCAAACCCCTTTCCACATAACATTATGGACGTCCCAACACCACATGGACTGAGGTTGATGAAGTAGGCAAGCCACCATTACATTCTCAAGATTAATTTGGATGAGCATGAAGCATTGGCCTTGTCGATGGTCCTCACATGCCATGACTGAATAAATGTAAATGACTTTAAATAAATCAGAACACTTTAGAGATACTGAGGACATCGTATGACCTATCGAGTCTAAAGGCTTTTCATGCGGCAACTCAGTCAGTACCACTTCCTCATTTGACAACTGTAGCATTGCAGATTCATTTTCTTGAAGTGCTTATCCAATTCCCTTCTGAAGTCATTGATGATCTTTGCTTCCACCACCCTAATGGCTGCATGTTCCAGGCCAATATCACTGCCACCAGACAGTGATTCATTGCATTTCTTCTGCACCTTTGTGCCAAAACCTTAAATCTCTGTCCCCTCGACCTTGTGATGTCGATTATTGGATCCTGTTTTGCCTTGTCTGTCTTATCTAAACAAATCATCGTCTTGTATACCTCTATTATGTCATATTGTAATGAAACAGACCAGACCAACTCACAATATTTTAAGTTGGAAGCCCAGGCCGTAAATTCTTAAAGGTGGATGTGAAGTGTATTTTCTTGAAGTGATATGATTGGTCAAACTACTTGACGTTAAGCAAAACACAATTTATGTAAAAAAAAACTATAGTTAAAATGCATAAAAAAGAAAGGAACTATTGGAAAACTTATCCCATCAACACTAATAATATCTAATAACTTATCCCAATAATACTAATTAACCATTCAATTTTGTAACATCCTATAAACACATCCCTTAGCGACGAGGTGAATTCATACAAGATTATTACATGCAGTTCTTCAATCCAGGAGCAAATAAAACATCAAGAGAAATTCCAGAGAAAGTAGCAGCCAGCAAATTTTCGCTGAACCTCCAATTCTTATGAGGCCCCAGACAGCACTGACTTCTGAAAAGAACAAAACTCAGAAATTCTGATCTGTGAGAGCTGGCCACAGCTATTCAGGCTGTTAAAAGAAACAAGACCTTCTAAGCCATTTGCTTAAGACGTCTCTAGTAGCCACTTACTCACATCTGCCTTTACAGCTTCACTTCAAAAAAAAACAAAATGACAAAATAACCTCTTGAAGTGACAACATCATCACACATCCCCTTAAAAAATGAACGATCAATGTACAACAATAGTTTCATTTTTGAAACCCTCAGTCTTACAGAATTAGTACACTGAAATACATCTGCTCTGCATTGTCTCTAAGTGTATAAACATTCGTGACCACATTCTATTTCAGTCCATTTACTCCAGCCACTGACGACCTCCATCATTCTCGAAGTCATGACAACTCATTGGAAGTTATATTTTATCGTCCTGCCATGTGTATAATTTTCAAACTGCAGTAATAAGCTCATGTAAACAGTCTGGAATTTTTGTCCTTTCATTTCTCCAGAAAACTTTAATTGGTTATGATCAGTATGTACAATTGTCCGAGGCACGTTACTGGCACTATAAATTTTGAATTGTTGTAACACCAACACCAAGCTCAAGGTTTCCTGCTCAATCGTGGAATACTTATGCTGATGAGTATTCAATTTCGTGGAAAAGTACCCAATAAGTTTTTCTATCTTCTCATCATTTTCTTGTTAGAGTACAGCACCAACACTCACATCACTTGCATTGATATTTACCTTGAATTGCTTTTCATAACTAAGCTTGGTTAACAATCTGGCAGTGGTTAACACAGCTTTCAGGCTGTCAAATGCCTTCGAGCAGTTCGCTGTCCAGTGAAAGTTTCTGCACTTCTTCAGTAAGTCAGTCAATGGAGCAACCACACTGCTAAATTTTTGTATGAAATTCTAATTAAGCCCACTCAATCCCAGGAATCGCAGAACCACCCTTTTCATTGATGGTATCGGAAACTCCCCAGATAACTTTGGTTTTCATATCACATGGTGCCAACTGTCCATGTCCGATAACATGGCCCAGGAACGTGACTTGGGCTTTTTCGAACTCGCTCTGAGCCGGGTTAATCACCAAGCCTATCTCCCAAAGTCGATTGAACAACTCCAATAAATATTGGAAATGTTCCTTCCGTGTATGACCAAAACAACCAGCTTGCCAATGTACACCACACAATTGGTTAATCCAAAAAAATGAATTTATTGGTTAGTCTTTGAAATATGGTGGACACAGTTTTTCGTACCGAATGGCACGACTTTAAATTGCTGCAGTCCATTTGGTGTCACAAAAGTGGAAATTGTCTTCAGACTTTCGGAATAAGGTACCTGCCTATATCCTCTGAGTAAGTTCAACGTAGAAATATACGCTACTTGTCCCACTTTCTCAAACACTCTTACAAATGTGGAATAGGATATGAATCAGACTTGGTAACCACTTTGACTTCGTGATAGTCTATGCATAATCAATGGGTACCGTCTGGTTTTGGCATCATTCCAGTGGGTGAGCTCCAGTCGTTGCAACATGCTTGGATTATGCTGTCTTCGAACATGCGTTCAATCTCGTTTTGAAACCATGCGAGCTTTAGACGTTTAAGTCTATAAAAATGTTGCTTAATTGGAGCAGCATTTCCTGCAACTATATCATGCATAATTAGATTAGTACCTCCCAGCTTATTCCCATACATCTCCTCATGTGAGAGTCCTAACTCTTTTAGGTAATTTCTATTTTCCTCTGGAAGGTATCTCAATAATTGCTCCCATTTTTTGAGAACTCCCTCATTGTCCAATTTAATTTGAGGCATGTCTAGTTCAGAGTTCTCCTCAACTTAGTTCTTCACTCTGCATTGTCACCAGTAACACATTCTAGTTTTGCTTCCCTTCCCATCAAAATACCTTTTGAGCATATTCTGTGCGATTTCTTTCTGTCTGGTGTTCTTATCAAATAACTCACTTCACTCAACTTCCATTCGATTTGATAAGGTCCACTAAACCTTGCTTTTAAAAAGTTCATCTGTCACTGGACATAACAATTACACCTTATCTCCACTGGGAAAATTGTGATTTTTTTTATTTCTTGCTGCTTCCTGTTTCATCATATGCTGTGCTATTTTTAAATGCTGTCTAGTTAACTCATCCACTCTGCCTAATCTTTCCCTGAAATTTGAAACACAATCGAAAAGGGTGGTCTCTGAACTCTGACTCATCATTCCCTCCTTAATTAATTTCCATAGTCTGTTCACCTGGTGCCCAAAAACTAATTCAAATGGACTGAATTTGTTACACTCATTTGATGCATCACTAATTGCAAAAAGTACAAGTGGATTTACTTTCTGCCAGTCCTCTGGATAGTCTTGACAGTAAGCCTTCAACATCGTCTTTAAAGTTTGATGCCACCGTTCCAAAGCTCCCTACAATTCTGGATGTTACGCAGTGAATTTGAATTGTTTTATTCCTGAAGTTTCCATAACCTGCCTGAATAATTTTGATGCAAAATTTGACCTTTGATCTGATTGTATCTCTGTAAGTAGTCCATATCTCGTAAAAAAAAAATGATTAGCTCCTCGATAATCCTTTTGGCAGTGATATTGCATAATGGAATGGCCTCTGGAAACCCAGTGGACACATCCATTATGGTCAACAAATACTATTTCCATTCTTTTGTTTTAGTTACGTGTCCTAAGCAATCAATTAAGACCCTTGTAAAAGTTTCTTCAAATGCAGGAATGGGTATTAAAGGTGCTGGTTTCATCACTACCTGAAGTTGTTCAATTACCTGAAACATATGACATGTCTGGCAAACTTCACGTACATCTTCATGCAGTCCAGACCAGTAAAAATGTTTTTTTTTTTTCAGGTTGGCTTGAGGTTTCATTACTCCTAAATGACCTACTACTGGTGATTCATATGCTATCTGCAATGCGTCCTTTCAAAACTCACTGGTAATACAACTTGATGAACTTCTGCCCATTTCCTATCTGCCTGAATATATGATGGTCTCCATTTCCTCAGCAAGACGTCATTTGGAAGACAGTAATATTCTGGGATACACTCAGATTCTCCCTCTGTGTATGCTTTTTGTTACAAATGTTTCTGTTTTTCATCTTTCCGCATTTTTTGTTGTAATCTAGTTAATTTCTCTGAGCTAAAAATATTCACTTTGTCCTCCATCTGTTCTTTTCTTCCTCAACCATTTGATCAAACGTGGTCTCTGATAATTGTACTTCAACTTCTTTATCTTGTTTCTTTGCTTTTGACTCCTGCTTCAACCTGTGGCTTCGTGACCTTGACACCACACAGTCAAGAAAAATCCCAGGCTATACTTCCTGTAATATCTCAGGTGCCTGATTTTCCACTGGCTTTTCATACACAGTAGGCACCACTCCATACATGTGATCCAGCTATGTCATTACCAAGGACAAATGGTATTCCTGGAGCAAAGAGTTCCTTCAACACTCCTTCCAACACTTCTTCAATGTTCACCGGACACTTCAACCTCACCTTTCATAATGGAGAACTTCTTGTCTCACCATGAATTCCACATCTTACCACTTTTCCTAGAAATCGTCCTTTTGAATTGCACATCTCCTCATTTCTCAACATCCACAATACATCTTTTAAAATTGTAATTTTTTTACCTGCTCCTCCTGGAATACGCGAGTAAACCTTACCCTTGCAAGCAAACGTTTTAAGAAGGCCTGGTAGTTTCTTTTCCACCAACCCCTGACCAGGTTGTACATTCTGATGCAGCGCTTACCTTCCACTGCGCTTTCATTTACCACTTAAAAAAAAAATTCACTGGCTTTTCCTGTTTTCCTACATCTCTATTCCGAGTGCTTTTGCTAAACCACCAACACTGACTTCATGTGGCCTACCTTGTTACAGTGAAAGCACCAGAGCTTTTTTACTTCTCTTTCCTCCTCATGGGTTTCCTTTTTACCCTGTGGTAAATTATCTTTATTATCTTCAATGAGACATATTTAACCATTCCCCCCGATGGTTTCTCTTTTCCCCCAATTTCTATTTTTCACAGATTAAAATTTATTTGGAAGCCAAACTTGGATTTATGAATCAGCTCATGATCATCAGCGATTTCCGCTGTTCATCTCGCAATTTTAACGCTCTGCCCTCCACATAAATTCTCACTACTTCAGGAAATGAATTTTTGAACGCCTCCAAAACAAACGTCTCTCTAAGAGCGTCATATGTTTGATCTATTTTCAACGCCCTCATCTACCTATCAAAATTACTTTGTTTGATCCTTTCGAACTGAATGAATTTTTGGTGAGGGCCCCTCCTTTGATTCCTGAAATGTTGTCTGTAGGCTTCTGGCACTAGTTCATATGCACTTAAGATGACTTTCTTCACCTCAATATAATCCCCAAATACCTCTTCTGATAGTGATGCAATTACCTCACTGGCTTTACCTACCAAATTTGCTTGGAACAACAATTCACATGGTCACAGGCAAAATCATTTGATTAGCCACTTTCTAAAATGAAATTTAAGAAAAGCTTTTACATCCTTCTCGTCGAACTTGGGCAAGTTTGGACATATTTAAATGGATCCCCACCAGGCCTTTGGTTATGCTTAGCATCACTACCCTCCTCACTAAGCCTAAATTCTGCCTTCACCCCCGCCCTTTTAAGTCGATTTTTGTTTTTAATTGCCAACTTCCGAAGTTCAAATTAATTCTTTCTCTTTTTCCCCTGCTTTTAATCATAACTCAGACTTGTTCGATTCCTTTTCATGTTTCTATAATTGAACTCTAGTCTTTTCCAAAGATTCTGATGGCATTCCCAGCAGTTTTAAATTTTGAGCTATTGCTGCAATAACCTCTCATTTTCTCACAGACGAAGGCAACACCAACTCCAGTTTGTTTGCCAAGCTATGTCTTGTTCACGTTTGGTAAAACTCCCTAAGTCATTTCTTCCACCCACAGAAAACACTTAATGTCCGAAAAAGCCATTACCACACAAAGCACACCCTGTTTAAACCAAATGAATTCAACATTTGAAACAAGCCGCCTTTCAATGCAACAATCCTAAAACCAACGTGGAATTTTTGATTTTGATTCGGGATGAATTTGTTACGGACCAGACCAGAACCCCTCAAAATATTTCAGGAAGGTATACCAGACCGTAACCTTTTCTTATTTTAGAAGTAGACGAGAAGTGCATGTCCCAGATGTGATACGAGTGTCAAACTACTCAATATTAAGTGAAACAATTTATTTGAACACAATTGGAATCTTAATTGAACAATAGTTACAAAATTTAATTAACTGTTCCAATATACTGACATCCCGCAAACACACTCCTTGGCAAAAGCAAATTCAGGTACAGATTATTACATTCAGTTCTACAATACAGGTGGTGAGAAACATCAAGAGAAATTCTGGAGAAAGTAACAGTTAGGAATCATTCACTGAAGCCCCCAATTCTTCTGGGACCCGAAACAGCTTCTGACTGCTGAAAAGAACAATAACCCAGAAATCCTCATGTTTGAGAGCTGGCCACACACATTCAGGCTGTTAAAAAAGACCTAAGGCCTTCTCAACCATTTGCTTAAGTTATATTTAGTAGTCAGTTCTGTGCCTCTGCCTTTACAACATCCCTTCAAAAAATGGACAAAATAATTTCTTAAAATGACAGTATCATCACAATATACTCAGTCTTTTCATCAAGGCAAACAGCGACAGCTTTTCCGACTGAATCATGTATCTAATCTCTCTGATCTCGAGAAACAACCTTATATGTCTCAATTCACGATTACGACAGCAGAGTAAGCAGTATTTGGGCTCCTATGTCCGGGCCTGTCGTGCTCATTTGCATTTTTCTGTGTTTTTTTTACTTCTATCCCTTATTTTTTCCTCAATGTTTTTTGTGTTAAAGACAGCTCTTTGGCAGGAGGCTGCTTCAATGGACTTTAGAACGGACACGGCATTTTCAGAGTCAGCCTGGCTGCAGAGATGATCGGATCGCCTGTGAAGCCTGGAGTGAGATTCTTGCTTCCGCGTGGAGTAGGCCACTGATGGCGGCCTCGCGTGGGCTTGAAAGTCCAGAGCGGGACACTCTCTGCAGCATGGTATGGGCTGGGAACGCAGGAGCGGGATTCTGGCGGCAGTATGCTGTTGCAGTGGTGAACGAAAAGTTGGACTCTCTTTAAGTTATCTTTTTCTATTTTATGGTGTGAATGGGGCTTATGTATGAGCCACGATACATACTCTTCACTATATTTTATGTTGAATGCACGTGATAATGAAGGATATTCATTTGTTCGTATCCATTCCATCAGGGACCCACATGTCCTAAACGGTGATGACCACAACTATGTCCAGTATTCTCTTTGTCCAATATTCCAGATCTCCAAAAGTTCAACATTAACTCCCCAGTTTAGTACTCAATGCCTGCATTTATGAATTTAAAGAGAACACAAGGTTTGTCAACCAAACTTATTATTTCCGCCTACATTCAATGATTATTTCACAAGAACTTTCCATGTCCCTCTCTTCTTTCACACTCTTCAGAATGGTGCCTATAAGACTGTGCTGTTTCTTCTTACCTGTTCTCGACAATTTATCTCCACATTATTAAATTACACCCGTCACTCACTAGCCTATAATCCATTAACATCATCTTCTCTTTGCCACTCCAAATTTGGCTTCCTCAGCAAATTTGTAAATTTGATACTGTATTCCAATTTCCCTGTCATTAACGTACAACATCTAAAATATACTTCACTTACAGATACACTTTATTGATTTTGCTCTATCAGTGTTTAGAGCTTGTCCCTCCTTATATTGTTTTGGTGGCCTGGTTGAATACTAACATGAAAGCATTTGTCTGCTGTTGTTACCTATTTCAAGGAGTAGGATAATGTTAAACGTCAGAGCAGGTAGAAGAATTTCAAATGAACCTGTTAATTTCTTTCCGTAGCTGCAGCTTGTCCATACTGCTTGTAGAAACTTTTATTCTCAATGGAAGACATCTGTATTGGAAGTTTAAATGTGTAGCACTGCTTTACATGGTCTTTCCTTTCGAAGTAACTTCCCAGTTCAATTTAGCCAATTCTGTGTTTGCATCTTTGCAAATGTCTTTTGTTTAAGTTTCAAACACAAGTTTTATACCCAAGAGTTTCATTTACAATCCGAATGTGAATATTCTTTATGTTACGATCACTTCCCCCTTTCTTTGATAGAAACATTATGGAACAACTTTTCTCATTCAATAAAATCTTTTACTAATTTATTCTGTTCCACAAAATATTGTTCTTAGAAACTGAGAAACATACTATGAACTGCTTCTCAAGTCAGATAGTCTGCATTCTTCACTAATGTCAGAGAATAAAGGCTGAATTTATCAGCCTATCATCATTGGACATCCACCGTATCTCAGGGACAAATCTACTGAAGTTTCACAGTGCAGTCAGTGCAGAGGGGATATCTTATAAAAACACACAAGGTTATGAAGGGAATAGATAGGGTGGAGGCAGGAAGGTTTTTTTCCACCAACACGTGAAACTGGGACTAGGGGGCATAGCCTCAAAATAAAGGAAAGCAGATGTAGGACTGAGGTCAGGAGGAACTTCTTCACCCAAAGGGTTGTGAATCTGTGGAATTCCCTGCCCAGTGAAGCTGTTGAAGCTACCTCGCTGAATGTGTTTAAGGCAAGGCTAGATATATTTTTGAACAGTAAAGGAATTAAGGGTTATGGTGTCTGGGCGGGTAAGTGGAGCTGAGTCTCAAAAAGATCAGCCATGATCTTATTGAATGGCGGGGCAGGCTCGAGGGGCCGGATGGCCTACTCCTGCTCCTAGTTCTTATGTTCAGTCTCCAATATGAATACATCCTACCTTAAAAAAAAGAAATACGGATGCTGGAAACCTGAAAAAAAAAAGAATTTGTTGGAGAATCCCAGCAGGTCTGGAAGCAACTGCGGGTAGAAAACACATTTAGCATTTTGTGTCTAATGACCCTTCTTCATAAATGTTTCTCCAGCAATTTCTTTTATTGTTTTATCCTTCCTTAATGTTGAAAACTAAGAGCACTCAATTTCCAGAAATTGTCTCATCAAATCCTGGCACAACTGAAGCAAGATTTCGTTATTCCTTTTGCTCTAAGCTTCTCAGAGTACAATTCAATGCGTCAGTAACCTTCCTAGCAACTTTCTGTATCTGCATGCTGGCTTTCTGTGTTGCTTGGATGAGTGCACTCACGTCACTCTGAGCATCAGCATTTACAACCTCCAATTTGATCTGTCTGTTCTCTATTAGGAATAAAGTGACATACAACTATTGTAGTAGTTTTTTTTAATTTACTATTCACTGATTTCTTTTTTTGAGTTCTTTAAAAGTAGTTGCTCATTGTGTGCCATATAAACACTTCCACTCTTAACTTCTTCTCCTTGCTGTTTCTGAACTCCACTCACACAATTTTTGCATATTTATTTTCAGAAAAAAAAGGGAATTTCTCATGAATGTATTGATCACTCATTTATTAACAGAGCAAGCACATCTCATTTTGATTTGATGTTATCCGATTGTAATGTTGCACACCCTGTAACTTTCAATATCCAATCTTGGTTACCTTGCACCCATGCCTCTACAATGTCTATGACATCTTAGCTATTTCTTCGTATTCATATGATCAAGTCATCAAGATTGTTATTTTTGAGGGCTACATTCACCCGAAGAGCCCTTCATCTGACAATGTACCTTTTCATCTCGTATTATCTCATCAGAAAATGTAGATATATTACTCTCTGTCTCTTAACTAAATCATTTAAATAGATTGTTAGTATCCCAGAACGTTGCATGCAGTAATGACAGCCTCCAATTTGAAAATACTTATGCAAACTCTCTCTGCTTCATGTCTGTTAAATAATCCACTCTCGGTGTTAATATATTACCCTGAACTCCATCAGTCCTCTGCTTTCCTTGACTTGTGAGTGCCTTTTAGGAAATCCCTACACTTTATGTTTGTAGGTTCCCTTTTATCTACCTTGCAAGATAAATTCTCCTAACACTCTAAGATATTTGTAAAACATGATTTCTCTTTTGTCAAACTATGCTGATTATTCTAATTGTACTACAAATTTCTAACTGCAATATTTATACTTTTAATATTGCAGAATTTTGATAAGGAATGATGTGAGGCTGACTGCCCTGCAGTTCTCTGTTTTCTTACATTTTCCTTTAAAGTGAGATTATATTTTGTCGCTCCCAATCTGATGTGAATGTTTTAGTAAATTGGAAATCTTGTAAGATCGTAGGTAGCATAGATTTCTTCATTCCATGTGAAAATGTCTGTCATCTCTGCTTCTGCAGTACCAATGTTTACTTATCAAGTTTCTTTATTTCTGCATACTTAATAACGTTGTTACAAGCTGCTGTAATATTTTTAGCCTTTTACTTTTTTTTAATTTTATCAACTTTTCGATGCCTCTTTGTTAATTCTTGAGGCACACCCAGTTCTCAGTCTCATTTCCATTCTTTGCTAAATAAACGCTATTTTCCAAGTCTAAAACCATATTTAACTTCCTGAGTGACCTATGCGTGATGTTTCTTGCTGAGTTTTTTTTTTAATTATCCAACGAATTGAATTCTTTTGGATATTTGGAATAGCGTCTTTAAATCGCTCCCACTGTCCCTTTATTTTTCAGAATAATTTTAGTTTTATTATATAATTTACCTATTTTCACCACATCCTGATTTAATTGATTTTGTTTCAGTTCATGATTCTTGTTCATGATTGCTACTTTGAAAGCTAACACGGAATTCAATGGTTTTGTGATCACTATTTCCCAACAGAACTTACACTATGATGTTACTAATTAATAATTATGCATCCTTAAATCCACGATAACTTCATTCAGAGATAGTTGTAAAATGTATTGCTACATGAAACTATCACAAGTAAAAATAAAAACTTCTCTTCCAGATCATCCTGACCAATTTAACTGAGACAGCTTATGTGAAGATTAAATTAACCTGTGATTAATACATTTCCTTCGTGACAAGCTCCAAAGGGTTAAATCAATGCTTGGTTCGCAGTTTACTTTCATGGGTCCTACAAACTGTTCCCGCTATCGATTGCTGACCCCTGATATTTCCATTTATCAAGGACAATGATTCTGTTTTCTAATTTTCTCACTTATGTTGTTGCACCATTCCTTATTATCAGAACCATCCTCCTCTTTTACAGTTCTTAATTACTTTTCAAATGTGTGAACACTGGATCATTTATTCCCAACCTTAATTACCTTTTAGCGATGTCTCACTAGTAGTGGTCAAATCCAAACTATTTACAATGCCTATATTTGTTTAATTAACGCAGCTTTTATCTTGTAGATGCTTCTAGCATTTAGAAGAAAGGAATCTTTAAATTTATTGCTTTACTTCTCGTTACTACATTGACTTTATTCACAGATGCATAAATAATGTTCAACCCACAGTCCTGTTTTTTTTTAACCTCCATCACTGTATTGTTCTATTGTTTTGATGTCTTATTCGACCTCTTTGAATTCTTAATTCTTGCTTCACTATATTCTCTCTCCACTATTTTAATACCTGACTATAGCTCCCATTTTACAAATGTCCCGTTGAGTTTAAATAGCGCCCATGTAAATGAAATAGTTTCCGGCTTCCCAAGTAATCAATACTTTTTCTTCCAACAACATAATTTGAGGCATGTGTTGAAGTCTTTAATCTGCTGTACCCTATGTCACATCGCTCAGGTAACAAGCGAGAGATTATTACCTAATACTTTCTCCACTTTTAATTTGGGCATTTACTTCTAAAACTCTGTCAGTGGAAGATCATTCCTTGTTGAACCTATGTCCTTGGTTCCCATGAAAATTAGATTCTCCCCTCCCAATCCAGGTCCCTTCTCAATCACGAGAAAATGTCCTTAATCTTGGAACTAGGCATACAGCGCAGCATATCGAGTTCCCAGTGTCAGCTGTCAAAGGTGATAATAATTTCCCATGTTGTACTATTCGAGTATTTCAATTTAGGAATTAGACGCCTGGGAATCTCCTACTTTTTTTTTTTACCGAGTCTGAATCATAAAGGTTCAGAATCTGAAGTCTCTTCCCCTTTTAAATTTGTCTGCCCGAAGGCCGGTCCTAGTTAATTACCAAAGGACAACAAGGTGCTTTGATTATATATTTTTTCAACCATGAGCAGTGCAAAGAAGTAGATGCTGAGTTTACCTCATTCAAACTCCATAAGCAGGAAGCAAGTAACAACCATGAGAGTGCAGATGCGGTTGGATATGATGGTACCGGGAATAACGAATTTCAGTTACCCGGGTAGAGTCGACCATTTATGATTATTTTGCACAGGGGAGAGGAAGACAAGGGATGAGTTATGTTCACAATAATGAGAGGTTTCTATAAATTAAGTAAGTAAATTATGTTTTCAACTGCGCATCTGTCAGTATTAAGAGGAAACATTTATAATCACTGACAGAATAATCAAGGGAAGATGAGGATTTATTTTGTGGAAACATCTGCTGTACGCAAAAATGCTCTTCCTCAATATCTGGCAGAAGCAGAGTCACTGGAAATTAAAAATAAGGAAGGATAGATTTAATTAAATCACACAGAAACACAGGGCTAAAGATAATAAATGAGGAACTGGACTGATTGAATAGTTGTTTTCAAACACCTACACTGCCGTAATAGCTTCCTCCAGTCTATGATTCAATTCATCTTCTCAATTGATCGCAATACTTATCGCTATTCCCTCCTAACTGGTCTTATATGAAGAAACGTTGTCACCTTACCGGCTGTTGAGCTTCATCCACTTTCACAGAACGTCTCCTAACACCTAAAGAAAAGAAAGGAAACCTACACTGAACTTAAATTATAAAAACACAGATATAACAATAAATATATGACCATGTTGGAGCTGATTCAGGAGAGGTTTATTTGATTGACACCTGGAATGAGTGCGTTGTCTTGTGAAGTTAAGTTTGGTAGAGTATGGTTCTTTCCGCTGGAGTTTGGAAAAGTGAGGGGTGACTTGATCGCAGCGTATGAGATGTTGAATCATTCTGACAAGCTGGAAATAAAATGAATGTTTTCTCTTGTGGGTGCATCCAGATACAGTTTACCATTAAGAGGGTGTCCTTTATGGACAGAGATGAGGAGGCTTCTTTTTGTCTCAGGGGATTGCGCCAATTTGAAACTCTCTACTCCAGTAGATGGTGATGGTGGCATGATTGAATATTTTAAAGGCAGAAATACCTAGATTCCTTTTAGACAAGGGGAATGTAAGGTTGCTCGGGATAGTTGGGAATGTAGAATTCAAAACACTAACTTATCAACAATAACTTTACTAATTGATGGAGAGAATGGAGGGCTTGAGTTGTCTACTTCTGCTTCTAACTCGTGTATGCTTGTAGGAATTATTTACTGAGTGGACAAGAAACACCAGTGACCTGCATTACCAAGAGTTACAGTTAAGTATGGTGTATAATATCTTTGCAAACCATCCTTGCGCCAGTCGCAACAGAGCAGATGTTTCCTCTTGTGGGACTATGAGTTGACAATCTGGTTAACATTACATTGGAGTTAAATTCTGGGAGTAAAGTGAAACAAGTTGGCTACTCTGATATCAGTGCAAAATGAATACACTCGCACTACTACTTTTAGAACCGGGAGGTCGTATAAAAATCGAGTAAATAATTTGAATGAAGGGATGAAATAAATGCACTTCATATTGTCATGTTGAACTGCCAATCGCATAACTGTTTGTGATATCAACTTTATTCTTTAAAGATGTAGAAAAATGCGTACTATTCCTCTACAGTTAATCTGGGGAAGCGATGACCTAGTGGTATTATCGTTGGACTGCTAATCCAGAGACCTGGATAACATTCCAGGGACCCGGGTTCGAATTCCACCACGACAGATAGTGGAATTTGAATTCAATAAAAAAAAATCTGGAATTAAGAGTCTAATGATGACTATGAATCCATTGCCAATTGTCGAAAAAACCCATCTGGTTCACTAATGTCCTTCAAGGAAAGAAAAACCATCCTTACCTGGTCTGGCCTACATGTGACTCCAGACCCACAGCAATGTGGTTGACTTTTAGCTGCGCACTGGGCAATTAGGGGTTGGCAATAAATACTGCCTAGCATGGGACGCCCTCATCCTCTTAACGAATAACAAAAAAAAAATCATAACTCATCTGCTCTGTATGTCTTCAAAGAAGGATCATAGGGTCTGAGCAGCTAAAAATATTCAAAGAAATAACAGAAGTTCTTACCAGCTGATGTCTTGAACTCGAGTTTTGTCAAAATGATTATCGATCGTAAAATTGCCAGCATGCCAACTGCCCATCTAGAGATCAGCAGATAATTGAGATCTTTACCTACAGGATGAATAACATTTGAAAAAGAAACTGGGCAGATATTTTTGGATCAGACACAGGAGGTGGAACTTCAAATGAGTATCCCAGGACGATCTTGTCCAATAAATATCCACAGTGACTGATCACTTTTATTTAATTGGTTTGTATGTGTACAAGGGTTGTAACGTACATCAAACGACAAATCAGCTACCAGCCTTTAATACAATATATGGATGGAACAGTTCCACGGAGACTTGGGAATCTCCAATTTGGTTAGTTTGTTCAGAAGAAAAAGACTTACATGTAATTAATCGTGTCGTGTTACAACAGCACCAGCTGCAAAACTGTCAAATTCTTCCCTTCGTCAGACTTGCTGTAACTTTTGGCAATTAATACACGCATCTTGCATTTATGTCACTCCTTTGACATGACAAAGCGTCCAAAGCTGTACCGAGGACCATTATCAAACACAATCCAGGCACATAACGCACACTAGAACAAATAGTTCAGAAACAGAAATTGTTGGATAAACCCAGCTAGTCTGGCAGAAACGCAAGAGAAACTGCGTTAACGTTTTGAATCCAGTAACCCTTGTTCAGAACTGATAGCAGCCATGAAAATGTGGTATATATGCTGAAGACAAAAATTGGAGAGTGGGGAAGCGGAAAGGGGTGAGTGGGTAGTCACATATGGAGCCAAAAGACAGAGAATTACATTTGAACAGACAAAGACTAGACAAAGAAATAACTAGACGAAAATGAGTTGTCTGTGCTGAAAGCAGTTCATGTCATTGGCAGATCATGGGGTGTGAGGGTGGGTAAAGGACGTGCAAGAAGATGTACAGGACCTAAAATTATTGAGCTTAATATTGAGACATGAAGGCTGCAAGTTCCCCAAGCGGAAAATTACTTGCTTTTCTTCAAGCTTGCACTAAGGCTTTCTGGATAGTTGACCAGGGAGCCTGGTGATGTGTTGAAGGGGGAGTCAACTGGATGCGTGATGTAATTTTTGAGGACAGAATAATGGTTTTCTGCAAAGCAGTTGCCCGGTCTGCATTCGTTTACCCCAGAGTCTAGGAGACCACATTTTGAGCAGTGACTATCACAGACTAGATTGAGGTAAGAGTAGGCAAATCGATGCTTCACTTGAAATGTGTGTCTGGTGGCTTGGATAACGAGGACGGAGGAAGCAAATGAACTGGGAATCTGGCAATCTCCCCTGTATAGCCTTCAAACTCAGAGTCCTCCATCCTGCAGAGGCTGCTTCTACTTCTTCCCCAAATCCACCAACAGGATTGTTGTTTCTGCCGGCTCCTACCATGCAGACCTTATCTCTTCCTACCTTAAATCAATATTTTCTCCCCTTCTCAGGTCCCTTGCCACTTACATCCATGATTCACGTGGCACTTCACATCAGTTTCAGATTTTCCAATATGTGGGCAGCAAACCCCTCACTTTACAATGGACGTGAAATTCGTTTACATGCCCATCCCCATCAGGGATAGTTTCGGGTTCCAAACTTTTTCTCCTGGAGAAAAGGATTGAACTATTACCCTGCACCACTAAATCTTCTGCTTAGCGAAGGTCATAATCACTTTGAACAAATTCTCTGTTAACATCTCTCACCTTCTTCCAGTCTAAGGGATGGCCATGGATACCTGCATAGTCTACCGTCATGCCTGTCTGTTTGGAGGGTAAGTGAAACATTCCTTGTTCCAATCCCAATCAGGTCCCTCCCAACAACTCTGTCTCTGATTCTTCAATGATTTCATTGCTGCTGCTTCCCTTTCTCCTCCAAAATTGGAAAAAAAAGTTAACAATTTCTCTTCCAATTTCCAACCTGCTACCATCTTCCCCAATGTACCTCTGACTCCTCCCTTCCCTTCCACGGCATTGCTGTTTCTATTTCTGAGCATAGGCTGGCCACCAATACTCGTTTCAAGCCCACTGACATCCACAGTTACGTCGACTATATATACTCACACCCCAGTTCCTATGTTTAAAAAATCCATTCCATTCTCTCAGTTTCTCCATCTACATCTCGACTGTTTTGATGGTGCTATGTTCTTTTGGAGTTCTCAGAAATGTCCACAATTTTGAGTCAACTGAGGATCCCCTGCTACCATTGTAAAGAGGGCCCTCAGCCATGTCTGACCCATCTCCTGCACATCTGCCTTTACTCATCCTCTTTCCTCCTACAATACTGATAGGGTCACCTTGTCCTCATTTTCCACCTCACCTGCGCCAAAGAATGTTATTTCACCATATCCGACACCTCCAGTGTGATGCCACAACCAGGCACATGGTCTTCTATCCTTTGTTTGTCAATATTTTGAAACCCTTGTTGACTCCTCCTCGATTCTCAAAACTCCCACCTCACACTCCGACATACCCTTGCCATGCAATCGCAGAAGATGCAACATTGCTCATTTGCTTCCTCTGTCCTCACTATCCAATGTCCCCGACACACTTTGTACGTGGAGCAGCGATTTACCTGCGCTTCACTCAATCTAATGTATTGTATTCTCTACTCATAATGTAGTTGCCTCTACATTGGGGAAACGAGGCACAGACTGGGTGACTGTTTTACAGAACACCTACGTTTTGTCTGCAAAAATGTCCCCTGAACTTCCAACTGATTGCTACTTCAACAAACTAACATGTTCTCCAGCCAACAACCCGCACATCCCATTAAAATTTGAGTAATACTTTCAGTTAGTCTTCACAGTTCTATCTTCAGGAAATGAGTGAATATTGTGGCGCATAAGGAAATATAAGCAACATGACGTGTGAATGAGCTCGCAGCACAGCACTGGATGTTATTGAGTGAAACTGCATTCCCAGCTTTGCATTTGTAAAGATCACGAATGTGAGTTCACGGTTCTTATGGCATATGTAATAGCGCAATCAATCAGATCCTATTCCAATTGGCTGCAACTTGATCTGAAGAAGCGACTTCATGGCAGAAGTTTGGTAGTTAAGATTGTCCACGTCAAATATTCGCTCTCAATGAACCCCAGTCGCATGCTAGCTTTGTCCATTATATATGAACGGGCTATTGTCACAATGATTTTTTCTTCAAAAGGTATAGCGAGCCTATGATTTTCATCACTGGAACAGAGAGAGCGCTTCATATCAACAGGCTGTGAGTATGTAAGTTGTTTCAGGTGTGCGCCATGATTGCTACTGAAAGGGCTTTGCCCCGACGATATTCTTGCAGCAACGCTGCAGACTTGTTTTCCTGAACGATGCAGGCCAAGCCTTTTCTGTTAGGCTACCATACTGGCGTCTACACAATGATGTGAAAAGTGATAACACAGTGTGGGGCTGGAGCTAGCTAAGCCCTGTCTACACAAAAACAACTCACAGGAAATGACCAGTTAACGCCCCATGACGCGACTCTTTGGTTTCTGCAGGGAGATGAGTTTTCATGGACAGTGCTATCAGGTGAAACTTGCACAACAGTACCCTACTCACCGAGGTTTGATTTGAGTTCCACTGGTCTTTTTTCTGCTGACTTGTGGGATGTGGGTATCCATGACTGTCCAGTGTTAATTGCCCATCCCCAGTTGCCCTTGAGAGTTTGGTGGCGAGCTGTCTTCTTGAACTGCTGCAGTCCGTGTGATGTAGGTCGCCCCACAATGCTGTTAGGAACAGAATTCCAGGATTTTGACCCACAGACGGCGTGCGAACTTCTGACGGCACGATAGCATTTGGTCAAGCATCGAACTAACAGCCCTTAAAATTAAAGTTGCATTTGACCGAGTATGGCGTCAAGAAGCCCTAGAGAAAATCTAATCAATAGGAACAGGGTGGGATTTGCTGTTGAAGAGTTGGTGGTGATGCAGGTGATTAGAATTTACCACTGCTTGGAGTTATATCTAGAACAAAGGATGTTTTTGGCTATCAATTATTTCAGTACTGGATGTTACAGTGTAACAACAGGGCAAAGTCCTGTTCTGACCATCTTGCTTGTTTCTTCGTGACCTTGCCTCCAACATAAAGTCAACAGTGTGCATGTTCACTGATGATTGTAGAATTTTCAGTATCATTTGCAATTACTCAGAAAATGAAATAGTTCATGACCAAATACAGGAATATTAAAGTATAATTCTATTTGCGGCTGATAAGTGACAAATAACATTCGCAGCACGTAAGTGCCAGGAAATGACCATTTCCAACAAGACAGAAATCTAACTATCTCCTTTAACATTCATTGGCATCTCATTGCTGGACTTCCGACAGTCAACATGCTGAGGTTTAAATTGACCAAGAAACTGAATGGGCCAGCCATATACTTGTCCAAGTCAGAGGTTAGGATTCTGCTGGGTCCTAATTCCTCAAAAGCTATCTACTATCTACAAGATAGAATTCAGGAATTTGGTGGGATACTCACTAATTACCGTAAGGATACATATTTAACAACTGTCAAAACGCTTTATTCACCTGGGCCAAAGAAGCACACTTACTTTGAACCGAATTCGCCACCTTAAATATTCACCACCTCCACCAGCTTTTCCGGCATTGTGGGAGAGTGGGGGTTGGGGTGGGAAGGGCGGGGCAGAGCAAAGTGGTGTAGAACTCTCAAGTTTCTGCTTGAACAAATTCCTCTTCACCTCAGTCCTAAATGACCTGCCTCTTATTTTGAAACTGTTTTATGATCCTAGACCATCAGCCAGTCGAAATATCCTTTCCTTATTTACCCTGCCAAGACCTGAAAGGATTTCGTATGCTTCATGACACCCTTCTCGAGCCTTCTCGGACAACACCGACTGCAACTTTGAGTATATATAATAACAATAACTTTCAATTATGCTGCACTTTTAGCCATATTAAAATAATTCTAAGACACTTCACACAGCATTGTCAGCCAAACATAAAGTAGTCTTAGAACAGAGAGAAATAAGAATGAAGAAGCGTCTTTAAAAAAGGAAAGACACAGCGGGAGACAGAGAGGCGGAATTTTCCAAATTTGGAGTACTAACAACTGAAGACGTTGTTGGCGGAGATTAGTTGAACAGGATAAACAATAGACATGTACAGCTTGCATAAGTTATTCAGGTGGAACGGATCTATTTTAGCTGAACTTTCATTTAATTTAGCAATTAAAAACTGTCGAGCTTTCAACGTTTGAGCAGTTTTCACGTCAACCGCCTGCTTCCCGTCATTTCAGGGATCTATTCACTCTCCTGCACCTGCAATTTGCTTTGTTTCCATTTCTGTGGCATTGAGAATGAACACTGGTCACACTTATATGATATCGTCGAGTCAGAGCTAGTCCAATGCACACCCCAACTCCTTATTCAGAATATTTTCAATCTTACCTTGATTAAAGGTATAGCTGACACTGGCGGGCGCCTTAAGACATTCGTGAGGTACCAGGCAGGTATAAACTACACCTCTCTGCACAGGCTGTGTTTCTTCCAACGAGCTAGTAACCTCATAAAGCCCATCCACAGTCTTGTTTTTCACAGTTTCTATTCCAGCCTGAATTTTGACACCATCTCTTAGCCAAGAGATTCCCGAGTCCTCCGAATAAAAGGCAGTCGTTTTGCATTCGAATTTCGGGTAATTCCCTGAAATTCCTTCAACGGGAACGATTTTCAGTTTGGTTGGGGGAACTAGAACAGAAAGTAAAACTTATTGTTTTTAAAAATTAACTAACATTTTCTTTTGTTCCCGTCTCTCCACTCCGTCCACACCCTCACCCCACCTTACGTTATTCCTAACGTGACAATAGTGTTTCTTATTATCGTATTTTAACCTTGGTCTTTGCATTTATTTTTGAAAATACACGACAAAATGTTGGGATGCTTTTCAAACAATGCACAGTGAGGATGATCCCAGGTGAAAAATCTTTGATAAAGTGCAGGGCTTAAGATAATCCCAAGTGATTTTCCCTTCTGAAACTGTATTCGGTTTATTGGAATTATTTTTTCCCTGGAGGAGATTCTGCCTGGAAGAAACATAAGAATTAGGAGCCGAACTAGGCCGTTCCAATAGAAAGGCTATTCGACCTTTTAAGTCTGATATGACAATCCATTCGTATTTCCGTCTTCGCCTGAACTCTTCACACCCCCTTGAAATATCAATTCTACAATAATGAATTACTAAAGGGAACATGTGCCCTTCTCGATCTGCAATCAAAGCTTAGCTGGAAGTAATAATACTCGGTTTGTATTGTTCTGTTGTTTATTATAATCAATATCCTGAACATGTCTTCTCCGCACATTTGTGGTGTTTGATTTTAAGCCAGGTATTTTATACATTTCCAAATTTATGCGAGCTTCTCTTGCAGATAAGGCTGAGAGTTTTTCCATTTTCCCCACGGTTCTGCTTTAGAAATCACAGAAATCCATGGCGAGAAAACATAACTATTATCTTTGTCCATGTCATGAGTCCCGTTGCAGCGAAATAATAACTGACGAACACAAGAGCACAGAGGTTTTTTTAGATATGTTTGGTGCTGTCCTTCATTGACTATCCCTGTTGTGCGTGTAACACAGAAGGTCCGGTTGGCGAACCGCAGAGGAAATGGGTAACTCCACTGTCCTGTAAGATTCAAGACTGGGGATAGAATACAACGTTTAGGGCAAGATAAACGCTTATCCCCTCACTGGAACATGCGATTCATTTGTTTAAAAAAAATAGCCTTTCCAGCATGTTAGTGTTGGAAAATACGCAGCCAAAATGCTTGGCGATTCTGCGCTTGAATTTCCCTAATTAACGGAAACATAAAATCCCTACAGTGTTGAAGTAGAGCAATTGGCCCATCAAATCCACACCACCACAACTGACTCTACCATTCATTGAGGTTATGGCTGAACTGTATCTCAACTCCGTTTGTCCAGTTTTATTCTATTCCCTTGATCCCCAGGATTAATTTCCCTTGATATGCATCTCAAAGTTTGAACAATTTGGTCCAGAATGGTTCGATCGGAAATTTACAGGTTGATAAGTTACCCTGTGTTGGTTGAATATTAATGGCTGTGGTATTCTATCATTCACCTGAATTGAAAGTGAATGCATGTTGGAGATGCCTATTAGGATGGTCTTATAATCTGTTATAAAAATGATGGAGGTGTTATAATTGTTCTCAAGAAAGATTGTGACCCGAAACGTTAATTAGGTTTTTCATTAACCAGGACGTCCAAGGGTATCGCGGCGGATAGGAAAACGCCGTTTGACCACAATCAGATCAGCCAAAATTTTATTGAGTGGCTGAGTAGAGTTGAGGAACGAAAAGCCGACGCGTGTTCTAATTCTTTTGCTCGTCCTACCTCTGTCGATGTTCAGGCACGTTTCAAGTCATTTGTACTCGTATCTCAAACATCCAGTATCCATAGCACTTTGATTTTGTATCAATATTGTTTCCAATCTCGCATTTTAGCACCATTACTTCAGTTAGAGGTAAACCGAGAATTTTCCTCCATGACACAAAAACAGAAATTGCTGGAGAAACTCTGCAGGTTTGGCAGCATCGGAACGTAATAACATAAGAATATAAGAAATAGGAGCATTTAGCCCGTTGAGGCACCTCCGCCATTCAATAGTATCATGGCTGATCTTTTCGCGGACTGAGTTCCACTTACCGCTCACTCACCATAATCCTCAATTCCTTTACTGTTCAAAAATCGATCTGTGCCTTAATAGCATTCAACGGTGACGCCTTAACTGCTTCATTGGGTAAGGAATTCCACAGATTCACAACTCTTCGAATGAAGAAGTCCTTCCTCGACAATGTCCTAAATCTGCTCCCCCTTATTTGGAGGCTGTCTGTGAAGGGAAAAGGCAGCTGATATTTCGAGCCCAGTGACCTTTCTTAAGAACCGTTCTGAAGAAGGATCACTGGACTCGAAACGTTAACTCACACATATGCGGCCAGACATTCTGAGTTTCTCCAGCAATTTCGAGTTTTTTTTTCAGATTTCTAGCATCCGCAGTTCTTTATTTTATGGTATTTCATCAATTAATTTCACCCCAAGATTTGATTTGTTGTCCTGTTTCACTATCTTGACGCAATATCAACCGTTTCTGCACTCATTACATTAATGGCACTGTGCAAAGTCATGATCGCACTGAGCGGTGGAATTGATCTTGAGAAAAGGCGCAAAACGGGCGAAAGCGAATCAAAGACCGTTGTGCAGCGAAGTCAACGGGGAAGAGATCACCCTGACAGTATGAAGTGAATACGTTATCATTGGATTTTCGTCGAATTATAAAACCTCAGGTCACATAAATTACACGAAACACCTGAAGAGTTGTCTGCCCCTGGAAATGTCACTTACCGCATACTGTCAGCATCGAGCCACTTCCAGCTCCAATGAGAGTTTGCTGATGTTTTATTTTGCAATAATACATTCCGGAGTCTGCAACAGTGACATTGATGACATGAAGTGAGCCACTTCCTTTCTGGACATGAAATCGCTTTCTGCTGTCGGGTTCCAGAAAAGATTCCTCATTGCGTCTCCACCAAAATACTTCAGGAACAGTTTCAGATATGGGAAATGTGCAGAACATGGAAACGTTGTCACCTTTGGCCGACTTCAAGAGTTTGGGAAACTGTTCTACTTTGCTCGAAGTTACTTTAGTGACTATTAAAAATAAAACAAGTAAGAATTGTAATCATAGCTGCAGACTACAAAACAGACAAAACAACGGAGGAGTAAAATACAAGAAACGTTTTAGAACAATTACGCGCATCGGATTGGAGAAGCAGAGCATCTAACATTGCAACGCACAGTAGCTGTGAATATGAAATGCAGTCTAAGTTACACTAAGAGGGCACTTCGTAACATTTAAGAGTACCTGGCCAAGTCATAACCAGAAGAGCCATGAACAGAACCGCTGCTCTCAATGCCATATTGCAACAATGCGTGGGTTCCTTATTGTAAACGAGGACAGAATTCTGAGTGGTTTTGGGTGGGTTGGGACAAATGAGTTTCATGGATAAATATATTAACCGTGAGACTATGACATAAGATATCACATGACTAATGCGGCGTATTGTATATAGTTGTACTTCTTTGCGGGTGTTCGTTACATCGGAGGACCCCTCCTAACATCCTGCTGAAACGTTTCCATCTGAAGATCGATAGTGTTTTTATTTGTTTTTAGTCACCACAGGGAAACGGCGTTCGAAAAACCTCTTTTTTCAAAACTTACCTTTTATTGTGAGCTTAATGCTGAAATTATCGTTTCAAACCGCAGTACTCCAGCTCATTCATCTAAAAGATTTCTCTTCGCGCAAGAAACTATTTATCCTGGGACCTCTGAGATTCATGCCACCATTATCTTTAATATCGTCCGATAACTCAATTTTCCAGCAGGAGCCATTTTATTGATAATTATATTCATCTTTTCTTTTCAGTTTCAGAGCTGATGAGGATAGTTAGACCTATTTCCAAATCGTTTTCTTTTGGAACTATTAGTCTACTCAAAACGCAACAAAAAATCACAACATTGCGTTTGGTGACACCTGGAGATGGACCGGCGAAGAGAAACAAGTTTGTACAGCGTTCACGGAGCAAGGGAACTTCACTGAAAGTAAGACTATATTTTGTAGACTTTCAGCCTGTTCTAAGTGGCAGTTTGCTGAATACAATTATTTAAATTAGTAGACGAATATCATTCAAGAATGCCGGTGGTAACGCCATTAGCGGATCTGCACGAACATTTGTTCCTCAGCAGGAAGGGTTAGGCTGGGACTCATTGCGACTGTGAAATTCAAAAGCCTCTGGGCCTTTTAACAATCTGTCCTCCAGTTACTGGGTTATCTGACAGAATATGTTTTATCCTAATTAGTTTATGCCTTCAAAACCTTTATGCTAGTTCATGCCACGTAAACTTTTCACAATCTTGAATGCCGCCAAACTCTATCAAGAATAACACCATTTCCTCCAAATCAGTGAAGTTCCTCAGCCCTAATAACATTACAATAAGTAGCTTCTAACGTCCACTTTAAGGCCTTGACATCCCTCAGAGTTGAGCATACATCTCAAAGCTGGAACTAGTTTAATGTAACTTACTTGCCTTATGTTTTATGAGCCACTTGTCTCCCACCTTCAAAATATTGCAAACACACCCGAGACCTTTACTTTCAAGTGCATCTCTCTTCTCTCGTCTATCGTTAAAACGTGAATCATTCTGTCTGTTTGCTTTTTTAAAAGAACTAGTATTATGAACATTAGGAGCAAGGCATGATTTTTGTCCATCCCTAATTACCTTTGAGCGAATTATCGTTGTTCATTTTAATGTGGAGTAGGAAAGGCGGCAGGTTTTGTTATTTTCCAATCAACCCGTTTAGAGAAGTTATGATTCGTTACTACAGCCTGTTTCGCTTGGCTCTGTTGGCTCAGAAGTGGGGAAACTATCACTGCAGCACAAGAACCCCTGTTGTGACAGGTCCTGCCCGGAAACACAAGGTGACCTCACATTTTAACTGATTCAGGACAGAGTTCTGGAAGTTATACTAATAAATGGTTCATTATATTCTCTAATCATAATTGTGAGATCTCTAATATTGCCAAAGGCATGTGAAATTCCTCTTCGCTTCGGCTTGATCTAAAGCAGCGAATTTCGTTTGGCAATTTGGTTGTTGCAGAATGATAGGTCACTTTAATTGCTTCCCCTCATGGTATCCTAGTAAAATGCGAGTTTTTGACATCTATGTATGACACTGTTTTCCTTGTGCCCACTTACAATAATTATCTTCCAAAGAAGTTAAACATAGATACCACTGGAGCAGAAATAAATCGTCACACACAGGCGCAAATGTGTGTCGTAATTATTTGTGGTGTCTGAAGAACACAACCGCACAATTTACAACGGGTAATTGTTCCTAAGTAGCAAAGGGCGCAATATCAGGTCAGGTATCAGTAAGATCTCATGCAAAGGTAAATTTAGATTGGTGGAATGAAAACCCCGAAAATGGAGACATGACATTAAATATTAAATATTTGAAATGCATTCATGATCTTTCAGTATCTGTTGACTTTTTTATGAGCCACATTGGGGTTAATGACTGGAGATTTGGTTATGCTTCGTCACACAGGAATAAGACTTCACTGTGTAACACTCCCAGATTTTTCTCCATTTAATGAAGCCATAACAGATCTGGAATCTTGCATCTTGCACTTGACATGTGATCGAGTGCCATTTCCCTGCTGCGCGCAATGTACCAGAAGGTGCAAACGCTCAGCAGATCAGGCAGCACAAGTGGAAGAAGAATCCGAGTAACTTTCCAAGGACAGCAATCTTTCATTAGAAATTCGTAAAGTTCAAAAGCGTAACACGTTGTGACAGAGAGTTAAAAATCGTGTAAAAGGAACCCTCTGAAAGGGGGAGCACAGAAGTGAGGGACATTTGGAGAGTTACTCGTACATAGCCAAAGAGAATGGCAATGTGCGAAAAGAAAAAATGAAACAGAATGCGTGCCGTTGAACAGGTACACTGCTGTAATATGAGCAACAAAACGCAAGATTGCTTTCAAGAACTGATAAACTCAGTGTTTCGTCTGTAAGACTATAATGTCCCTAATCGGACAACAAGACGCTCTTCATGCAGCTATCAATGAACATTACTGGAACACAGCGACACACCAAGCACAGAGAGTTTCAGTGTGAAGGTCAAGTGGAGAAATGAAATGGTAGCTCCTGGGAGTTAGGGAATCGTGCTTACAAATATTAGCACATTCACATCAGTTGTGTTTCCTAGAATTATCGAGTTCAGAATAAAATATTTGCCTTTTTTTGTTTTCTGGAGTTGAATAGCATTTTCGTTATTAATGATCTCAAAATTAAATGTTGAGTAATGTTAAACAGCATCTGCTTTGTACAGAATACTGATTCTATAAGAAAATCATGTTTTAAAAATCTCACCCATCACTTGAAGGAATAGGAGAAAGGTTAGTTTTCGCTTTCTGAACTTAGCCAATACGGCTAAAAAAAACGGGAAATTATCTGTATTAATTGTACTTCTCTATCGTGCGCAGGTTGTCAACAGCTGATGACAATTGCGACTACAATTGAAAAATATTTTCGCAGGATAGGCTCAGCAGAGTTGGCGGCGCTGTCGTAAGCAGTCGGGATGGACTTGACCTGGGAGTCCTCAACTTCAACTCTGGGCCCCATGAAGTATCATCACTTCAGGTTAAACGTGGGCAAGACCTCCTGCTGTTTATCACATGCCATCCTCTCTGTACTAATGAATCAGTGTTCCTCCATGTTGCACAATGTTTGGAAGAAGAACTGAGGGCGGCAAGGGCTCAAAATGTGCACCAGGTGGTTGATTTCAATGCTGACCACCAAGAGTGGCTCTGCCGTAGCACTACTGATCGAGCTGGTCGGGTCCGAAAGGACATAACTTCTAGTCTCGAGCTGTGGCAGATAGTTGAGGAACCAAAAAGAGGAGGGAAAATAATACTTGACCTCATCCTTACCAATCTGCTAGCAGCAGATGCATCTGTCCATGACAGTATTGGTACGAGTGACCATTGCACTCTCCTTGTGGAAACATTGTCCCATCTACACATTGAGAATACCCTCCATCTTGTTGTGTGGCTCTGTCACTATGCTAAATGGAACAGATCATGCAACGTAAGCCTGGGCATCAATGAGGCGCTTTGGGGCGTCAATAACAGCAGAACTGTACTGCAGCGCAATTTATAACTCAATGGCGTGGCATATTCTCCTACTCAGTTATTAACATTAAGCTACAGGATTGACACTGTTGAATGGATAGTGCAGGAGGGCGCACCAGGAGTAACACCAGGCATACCTAAAATCGAGGCAGCAACCTGTGAAGCTATCAAACAGGAATACTTGCATGACAAATAGCAGGAGTAGAAAATGATAGACAGAGCTAGGTAACCCCAAAACCAACAGATCAGATTGAAGCTCCGCAATCCTGCCACATCCAGGCATAAATTGTGGTGGACAATTACACAATTCACTGTACAAGGAGGAGGCTTCACAAATATCCCCATCATTAATATTGGAACAGCTAAACAAACTCATTGTGACTGTGAAGTTCAAAAGCCTCTGGGTCTGTTAACAATCTGTCCTCTAGTTACTGGATTATCTGACAGAATATGTTTTATCCTGATTAGTTTATACCATCAAAGCCTTTATGCTAATTTATGCCACGAAACGTTTTCACAATCTTGAATGCCGCTAAACTTCTCGATCAAGAATAACACCACTTCCTCCACATCATTGAAGTTTCTCAACCCTAATATCATTCTAATAAATATCTTCTAACATCCGCTTGAAGGCCTTGGCATCCCTCAGTGTTGAGTATACATCTCAAGGCTGGGACTGGTTTAATATAACTTACTTGCCTTATGTTTTATGAACCACTTGTCTCCCATCTTCAAAATATTGTAAACACACCCTAAAACTTTACTTTCAGTACATCTCTCTTTCTCTTGCCAATCGTTAAAACGTGAATCATTCTCTCCGTTTGCTTTCTAAAACTAGTATTGTGAACACTCGGAGCAAGGCAGGATTGTTGTCCATCCCTGATTACTCTTGGGCGAATCCTCGTTGTTCATTTTAATGTGGGGTAGGAAAGGTGTCAGGTCTTGTTATTTTCTAATCAACCGGTTTAGAGACGTTATGATTCATTACTACAGCCTGTGTGACTTGGCTGTGTTGGCTCAGAAGTGGGGAAACTATCACTGCACCTGTGGGTGACAGGTGCTCGGAAACGCAAGGTGACCTAATATCTTAACTAATTCGGAACAGAGTTTTGTTATACGAATAATTGGTTCATGATACACACTAACCATAACTGTGAGATCTTTTATATTGCCTTGGACATGTGAAATTCCTCATGGCTTCGGCTTGTTCTAAAGCAACGAATTTCGGCTGGCAATTTGGGTGTTGAAGAATGATTGGTCACTTTAACTGTTTCCCCACATGATATCCCAGTAATAGGCGAGTTTTTGACATCTTTGTATGACACTGTTATCCATGTGCCGAATTACAATAAAGAACTTCGAAAGAAGTTAAAGATAGATACCACTTGAGCAGAAATGAATGGCCACACACAGGCGCGAATGTATCTCGTAATTATTTGTGGTGCTTCCCTCAATTGCTGCAGAAATTTCGAAGGTGAAGAACAAAGCCGCACGACAATTTCCAACACGGAGTTGTTACTAACAAAGGGCTTAATATCAGGTCAGGTATCAATAACATCTCATACAAAGGTAAATTTTAATTGGTGGAATGAAAATCCCGAATATAGAGACATTACATTAAATATTAAATATTTGAAATATATTCATGATCTTTCAGTATCTGTTCTCTTTTTTTTAATGAGCCACATTGGCGTTAATGGTTAGAGATTTGGTTGTTCTTCACACAGGAATAAGAGTTCTTTGTTTAACACTCACAGGTTTTCAATGAACTCATCTGGAATCTTGAATCTCGCACTTAATATGTGATCAAGTGGCATTTCGCTGCTGCGTGCAGTGTTTAGTCCGTCAGAATTTAAAGTCCCGAATAGGACAAAAAGGTACTATTCCTGCAGCTATCAATGAGCATTACTGGAACACAGCGACACACCGAGAACCGAGAGGTCAGTGCGAAGGTCACGTGCAGAAATGAAATGATTGCTACTGGGAGTTAGGGAATCATGCTTACAAATATTAGCACATTCACATTAGTTGTGTTTCCTAGAATTATCGAGTTCAGAATAAACTATTTGACTTTTTTTTGGATTTCTAGAGTTCAATAGTATTTTCTCCATTAAAGGTCTCAAGATTAAATGTTGAGTAATGTAACACAGCTTCTGCTTTGTACAGAATATTGATCCTGCAAGAGCATCATGGTTTAAAAAAAAATCTCACCCATCACTTGAAGGAATAGGAGGAAGTTTTTCTCGCTTTCTGAACTCATGGTTATCCCTTCGCCAATACTGCGAAAAAAAAACGAACAGGAAATTATCTGCATTAATTGGCTGTCTCTATCGTGTAAAAGTTGTTGACAGCTTATGTTGACAGCTTATGTTAGCGACTACAATTGAAAAATATTTTGGCAGGATAGGCTCAGCAGAGTTGGCGGCGCTGTCGTATGCAATTTAGGAGAGGAATTGACCTGGGAGTTCTCAACTTCGACTCTGGGCCCCATGAAGTATCATCACTTCAGGTTAAACATGGGCAAGGACCTCCTGCTGATTATCACATACCATCCTATCTGTACTGATGAATCAGTGTTCCTCCACGTTGAACAATACTTGGAGGAAGAACTGAGGGTGGCAAGGGCACAAAAGGTACTCCAGGTGGTGGATTTCAATGCTGACCACCAAGAGTGGCTCTGAAGTAGCACTACTGATCGAGCTGGTCGGGTCCGATAGGACATAACTGCTCGTCTCGGGCTGTGGCAGATAGTGGGGGAACCTAGAAAGGAGGATAAATGATACTTGATCTCATCCTTACTAATCTGCTGGCAGCTGATGCATCTGTCCATGACAGTATTGTTATGAGTAACCACTGCACATTGAGAATACCCTCCATCTTGTTGTGTGGCACTATCACTGTTTAAAGGGGACAGATTTAAAACAGATCTAGCAACTTATTTTGGGCCTCCATGAGGTGCTGTGGGGCATCAATAGCAGCAGAATTGTACTGCAGCACAATCTACAACTTTATGGCCCAGCATATTCTCCCACGCAGTTATTAACATCAAGTCAGGGGGATCTGCCACGGAAATATATGTTTGGTTGTGTGGCCGGATTGTATGTTTATCTCCCCACCCCTATCTGCCTTTCGTAGGGACTGCTCTCTCCGCGACTCCGTCGTCCACTCCACACTCCCCACTGACTCCACTAACTACACCACCCCAGGCACCTTTCCCTGCAACCAGGAAGTGCTACACCTGCCCCTACACGTACCCTTTCACCTCCATTCGAGGCAAAAAACAAACCTTCGACATCAGACATGGGTTCACCTGCACATCTGTTAACTTGGTCTACCGCATCCGCTGCACACAATGTGGCCTCCTCTACATCGGTGAGACCAAGTGTAGACTCGGAGACAGTTTTGTTAAGCATCTGCGCTCTATACTCGGCAGACAACACTACCTTTCGGTCGCGAGACATTTTAACTCCTCCTCCCACTCCCAGGGTAACATGTCAATCCTGGGCCTTCTCTAGCGTCACAATGAAGCCACCAGCAAACTGGAGGAGCCGCACCTCATATCCCGCCTAGGGAGCCTAAGCCCGATGGCCTGAATGTGGATTTTACCAGTTTCAAAATACCTCCCCACCCCCAAGCCTCACCCAATGATCAACCCTCCCTCCCCTCCCCGTCTCCTTGACCTGACGCATCTCCTGACATATCCATCTTCTCTCTCACCTATCCATCACTCGCACCTCACTAACCAATTCCGATCACTGCCTATATGCATTCACCTATAACCATCCCACCTACCTTCCCTAGCCCCACCCTTCCTCTCTCTATTTATTTCTGAGCACCCCTCCCCATTTCTGAAGAAGGGTCCCGACCAGAAACGTCAGCTCCCCTGTTCCTCTGATGCTGCCTTGTCTGCTATGTTCCTCCAGCTCAACACTTTGTAATCTCTGATTCCAGCATCTGCAGTTCTTGCTATCACTGTGTTATGTGTCTTCTGCGTTGCATAGTAATCAGTTAGTGGTATAATTACGATGACATACCATGACGGTGTCCTCTTGTGAAATTCAAAAAGACGTGAATAAAAGATGCTTAGCATAATCACTCATCGTATTGCCTGTGTCCTGGCTAATATTCATCCGTCAACTACCCTCACTGAAGTATGTTATCTGCTCACTATAATGTTTCCGCTTGTGTGGCTTTTTTATGTGCAGCGTGAGAACTATGTTTCCAACATGACAATGACAACATAACAAATGTAGACATGTCAAACATGCCAAGTTAGCTATTCAGCACTTTGGGAGCTCATGTGGCCGCAAAACGCGCTGCCGAAAATTAACCGGTGAAATGTATTATGTTATTTTCCATCACAGCTGGAGCATTCCTTTGGAATGTGCAATTTAAAATATTCGACATTTCATTTCACTGAGAAATTTTTGAGCCAGAGTTTTATTCTGGCACGAGCACATGCTGAGATGCACACAGCGTCAAACCACAAGTCTTTCCATTTCAGTATTAGGCAATGATGAACTTCTGATCTCCAAATGACTGCAATAATTAACTAAATGAAAATAAAAACGAGCTAGACGTTGTAACCTATTTTAGTAGATAAGTTGCAAGATTTCACACTTGATCGCCAACAATTGTGTAATATAAAAAATGCCAAAAATAGATTTCGCTGCGGCCAAAACATTTAATCAGAATGGAATAAGTGACAAATGAAAAGAATTTAAACAGAAAAGGACGAATTGAGGCGAAAAAAGACAAAACTAAAGAACGACGGCTATATCGTCGCATATTCACGCATGTAACAGTAAAACAATTATATATCGTATGCAAAAGGTTCATCAGGCGCTTCATAGGGAACGTTATCATTTTTTTTAAAAAAAACTAAATAACATCAGATACCAGTGCTTGATAAAATGGCAGGTTTAAAAGAACAGACAGGCAGAGTTTTTTGGGATTGAATTACAGAACTTTGGGCTTTTGCACCCCAGGGTATATCCACAAATGATGAAAATTAGAGATGAACAAGAGATGAGAATTAAAGCAAGAACAAGGTATGAAAGGAATTTGAAAATCAGAGACGAGAATTTTAAAATGAAGTCGTTGCTAGATCAGAAGCCAATATAGATAAACCAACACAGAAATGATGGCTGAAGAGGAATTTACAGGATTCACTGGCACAAGTACACAGAGATAAATAAATATATATAAGCGTATACAGGCAGTCAGGCACACATTAACATACGAGAACATGTATACAAATATTAAAATTGACACAGTCATAAATACCTACAGAGACCAAGCATAGTAAAATAATAGTGAAGCTGAAGATGAAAATAATACTGGCAAAGAAAGTCTAAGAATTGAATCGCTGTTGTAATAAAATAGAGCTGAAATGTCTTCTACAACCTTTAGTTAGTGAGCAGATGTCAAAACATTTCTTGGTAGCTATTGGCACATTTCAGTGAATTATACTGAGAGACCACATGCAAAGTTAGAGAATTTAATGAATATTTTGACTGATGTTAATCTCAGCAGATGATGCAAACCAACAATATGCAGAAGTAGAGAGGGTAGAATGAATAAATTGTGTGAAATGGTCTGGCCAGGATGCATTGGAAAGGTTGTTTGCCCTAAGAGTGGTTGGCTGCTAGGTTTAGATGGCTTGCTTCTTGGACTGCAAATGCAAAGGAGGGTGGACATGAGGCGAGGGAGGCGGGGGAGGGGACTGTTACCATAGTGTTTTAATCCTCCCTAAATCTTGGGGAAGCGCTGGATAAGTGGTCAGCAATAAATTCAACTTTTTCTACCTCATGTCACGTCCATACTCAGTGCCATGTGCCACCACATCCACACTCTTAAACCTCTCTCTCCATCAGCACCACTTCACATTGTCCTACACTTTGAATATCTATAGGCTTTAGCGTGGAATGTTGGCAGGTGGATCATTGACGAAGAGGTTTGTGGAGCCTCCTGTTACTATTACTTGGTTGTTTGTCCATGAACATTTACAAATAGTTTTGGAAAGACTAATGATCAGATTCATTTAGTTCATTGGCAATCACGCACTCAAAGAATTTTAATTGATTAATCTAATAATGCATATTTTTTTTTTGTTTAACTGCATTCAGTACAAATTTTAGAATATAATATCACCTGATTTCATTAGCCAAAGCCTAGAATTGAAGAAATACTCCAGAAGATTCTGAACAGATTGAAGATGATACGTTATGTTTCAGAGTCAAGGTCACCAGTTTCCTGTTTCATTCGCATTTCCTGTTGTTGAGAACGTGCTGCCTTCAAGGTTGAGAAAGACCGTGTTAATATCATTTCAGTTTGCTAGGCCCGTATTGAGTTTTAAGAAGGCAAAAAAGAGTCACTGGAAATCATGGTTGCAGCGGTGCCCCTGCTTTGTTTTAATTTATTTCATGTGTGAAGCCATTATAAGTGACTAAACTTATATTTAGACTAAACGAAACTTTTCTATGAGATAATTATGTAACAATGTGCGTTAAGTTTGAACATATGCAATCATTTAAACTTATATTATGCAAGATTGTGCAAGGCATGGAACGTATAATAACATTTCACCACTTCGCATTTTTTGCACTGTCTGTAATAATTTGTTTAGATTAGTACACTGTGATCTACACTATATGAATGTTATATAGTTTTGAGGTCGTGAGCAGCTTTTTCAGGTCAATATAATTTGTGTTCAAATGGATTTAAATAAAACAAAATCCCTTTATGCAAATGCCACTGAGAGAGAAAGAGAGAAAAAAAGTGTGTGTGTGTGTGTGAGAGAGAGAGAGAGAGAGAGATCATCTATGAAGTGGCGTCTGAAAGAAAACAAAAACAAAATAAAAAGAAGGGTCTAGGCCCGAAACGTCAGCTTTCCTGCTCCTCTGATGCTGCTTGGCCTGCTGTGTTCATACAGCTCTACAGCTTGTTATCTTTGGATAGGTCTCTGATTTAGCGGGAGCTGTGCCAAAGAAGCGAAAAGAAGTTTGAAGATGGTATTAATTATGAGCGTAAAATGTTTTGACCATTCAGTCTCAATAGGATGCATCTCCTTCCCTTAAACAAATGCACAAAGAAAGTATCATAAATTATCCTCTTCTTACTAAAAATGGAAGTAATAGTAACAAAGCTTAATGAAGAAGGTGGGCGGTGTAAAAGTAGGATCTCAAGGAACCAATCAGGAGATAGCTGGCAGTGACATGAGGCCAGGTGTAGCATCCTTAAGAGCCAATTATTCATTGATTGCATGTTTCTTAAACAAATTACCAAAACAAAATCTGCATCACCGAGATGAATCAGTACGTTATGATATTGATCCAGTTGTGGTTGTGACTTGGACAGAGTTAATAAGCAGTTGTTTTCAGTGGAAGGGTCACCGGACCCGAAACGTTAACTCTGTTTTCTCCTCCACAGATGCTGCCAGACCTGCTGAGCTTTTCCAGCAACTTTGTTTTTGTTCCTGATTTACAGCATCCGCAGTTCTTTTGGTTTTTAATTGTTTTCAGTGACAAAGATGCGCATCAATTGAAATTATCCTGCTGTACAGTTGAATACAGAAGATGATGTATGCAAGGGAGATCTGAAATTATATGTCATCACTGAGCCCTAAGCTGAATCAGAAAGCAAGGGCTTTAGAATGCCCATTAATTATTTTGTCCTGTTTTTTCGAAGTAAGGTTTCTTGACCTAATGCACTGGGCTGTCTCCTGTTAAAGTTTCAAATTAACAAAGTAATATTGCGGTTTGTGTTTAAATTGTATCACAGAACTTGCATTCAGCTCGCAGATCTATCCCTGATGGCGTAGTTAGCTTGGATAAATGGAATGCTGTCAAGACATCCTTGGAAATAGAGGTTAAAATCCCCTATTGGGAATGCATGTTAAACCTTTCCAATTGACGCTAGTAGTATCTGGCCATCATGTGACTACAGAGCCACAGCAATGTGGTTGACGTTCCAACCGCTCTTTTGGCAGTTAGTGGTGGGCTATAAATGTTGGCCATGCCAGAGATACCCGCATCCTGTGAATGAAAAAAGGAAAATTTAACTGTCCAATTTCCAAGTTGCAGCCTGGAAGTTGCCTCCCATTCTCTTTCCTCTGGATCAGCGACCAGTTTCCAAACTGTTTTCCTACACCTGCACAACTGACAGCTACCTGGTAATGTGTAAAGTCATCTATGTAACCCTTGATAACAAGGTTAGGAGAACACATGAGCAGAAGATGCCAGATCGGCCATTCAAGCCATTCAACACAATGACTGCTGATTCTACACTGATCCCTTTCTTACTTTCTCTAGCAGCTCCTCCACGTTTTTATCCCTTTGTTCTGGCGAGCTATATCTAACTCTTTGTTGAAAAGGGGCAGGGCAGTTAGGGTACTCAATGGGTTCTGTCATTTTTTGACATCGTGTGATGTGAATAAAGTTTCTGAAGACTATCTGTTTTTGTGTTGCAATTTAGGAAGACGCTGGTTTGACTCGACTGCAGGTGCTTCAGGCTGAATTTTGCTTTAAGTACCTATGAGCGTTAGTGTGGAATGTTGGGTTTCTGTATCAGGATGTTTGCTTAGCCTTCTGTTGGTGTTGGCTGTTCCATTTTCCATGGCTTTGGAAAAACTAGTAAGCTATGATGTGATTTATTCATTGTGGGACTGCTAGCTCTTTCTAGTATTGCTATGTCCACTGCACCATACACATATGATCCTGCATTGTTGTCTTGCCCAGTGGATAATATCTGTTAGTTATGCTTGTTTCTACTCCTGGTTTGCTTTCATATGTTGCACATAGCACCAGAATTGGTTGATGGAATTGATGGCTAGTGTAGCAACAGAGATATGCTCTGCTATAGAGCAACAGATAAATCCAAATCTAATGCATCTGCTGATCGAAAACATTTCATGTTTTGAGCTGCCAGCTCTGTTCAGAATATAAACTATTTAGCAAGGCTTGTATGCCACACAACCTGATGGAAGATACTCTCATTAAATTTGTCCATCCACAAGAGCTGCGAGGTAATCATTCATTTAACACTGTCATGGGAAGATGATTCTGTTACACTTACATTAGTGGAGATGAGGTCAGCACAGGAGTTCCTTGCAGTTGGTTCTGTCATGGAGGCTTCGCAGGGAAATTAACATTTCTTGCCAGATTTAGTTTCGTGATAAGCACACAATTAAAGATTTTTATTGATTAATCCAATAAGATATGTTCGACATAAATTTATTCGATGAGGATGTTAGTATTTTACACCATGTGGCTCGATTGAGCCAAAGCAGATAGATAAAGGCATATACCATGAAATTATGAACACATCTAAGATGATACACTATGTTTCAGAGATAATGCCAATGGGCATAGAAATTTAATTGAAATATTATTTCTACAGTTTTAATGAATATTGAAACATCTAAATTTGGCATTAAATATTGTATAAATGCAGACAAATCAAAATATTTTAAGATCTGAAACTATGCTGTGCTATCCGCTGACCATCATAAAGGAGATTACTTAATAGGTATTGATGTGCCACCTGAAGTATCTAATGGGATCATTCTTAACCAGTTCATTAAAAATGCAATTAACTTTTATCTGACCTTACTGCACAAAAATTGGCCAATCGACAGTTAATTAAAAGAGACAGCTAAGCGCTCTATAACTCATCTGAATTTAACTCAAACCTTAATGATTCACATAATTTTAAGATGTCTTCATCTGTCTCAACTGAGGCACTTTCTTCCCGTTCGTATGTTTATTCTTTGCTTTTCCATCTGTACCAGATCTTAACACGCTGTCTTCTACTTCAAAAAAAAAGTTGGCCTCATGTAATTATGAATTACAGGGCCGCAGAATACCATAGTTGTTCAGCTGACTATGAGGAAATATATGTGCAATATTTTCTTAATTGATGTACTTTTCTTTGTTTTTTTAAAAAAATTATTTTACACACACACACTTTTCTCATTGATTGATCATCAAGAATGTTCCTAAAAGTGTTAGTTTAGCAGATGCTGCCTCTGTCGTTTGAGATACACAGATAGACACTCAACTGGCTCATAGTCAAGGTAACATTAAAGTGGAGGAACTTTCAACAATAATAACATTCCATTGATATGACAATAATTATTAAATTGTCAATAAATTTAGCGGAACTAGGATTGAAGACTTGATCTTTAATAAATACACTATAACTTTCCATCTAAAATTAGCTTCCTAAGTTCATATTTGTCACAACTGTCATTTTTAGAATAATCTTAGAGTCAAGATTGTTGTGTCTGTGTAACAAACATAATATAGTGATGAAGAAACTCAGCAGAGACTGTGGAGAGAGATACTGAATTTAACCTACCAGTTCAGTATGATTCTTCTTCAGAACTGGCCAATCAGACGATCGTGTCTGCAGTGATCGAAAAAAAAACTAGTCACTCATTTTAATCGCACTTCCCAGCAGCAAGCAACAAAATGAAACATTGTAGTGCTTCAGTTGCAAGTCCACGTTCCTTTCAAATGAATCGAGTTTTTCTGCCTCAAGCAGTAAATTTTGAATGCGAATTCTAGACCCACACCATCCTCTCAGGAAAAAAAAAACTTCCCTCATGTCTCTTTTAGTCGCCTAACAATCACCGAAAATCTCTATCCCCTGACATTTAACCCCTTCACAAGACAAAACAGATTTCTTTTTCCTGTAGATATGTATAAAAATCCAAATTGTAACATCAACGTCAGCATTTTCTGCATTCAACATAGTGTTATGCCGAAAAATAATTATCACTTAGAATACAGCCATATTTTCAGGAATCGATGGGACAGCAGCGAGCCATACATGCTAGAAAATGCTATATGACATTTTCTACTTTTTAAAAAAGAAATCGTTCAGGCGATCTGGGCTTCCCTGGCATTTACTACGCTTCTCCAATTGTTCTTGAGTAGCGTGACGCCTATTAAACCACTGCACTCCAGTTGGTTTAGGTATGCCCATACTGCTAGTTGGAAAAGAGTAATAGGAATTTGACCATTCGATAGTGAAGGAAAAGCCACATACATTTCCAAAGCAGGGTGGTAATTTATGCTGATCTTTCCTTGATGTCATCAATTCGGCTGCATAGAAAAAGTTAAAACTGGCCCGAGCTGTCAGAGAGTGCAGGATAGTATTATGCAAAGCTGTCATGCATAAGAAATTAGGATTTTGTTCTGCTGTGACCAATATCTAGGGACCTCTACTTAAGTTGTATTGGAGGTCAACAGTTTGATATATGCCAATCTTTACTCTTCCACCAAACCCCAGCAGTTCACAAGAAATAAAACATGACAGCACCACACCTAGTATCCATGCCTTAAAGGAATATGAGGAGAACCCTCTGAAGCTAGCATCACAAAAACAGCTCAGTATCCTAGAACTCCATTCATAATAGTCCATTGGGTATCCTCAAACAGCAAACGCTACTGCTTTTCAGAAAATCGCTTCCCAGCCTCCTCCCCCAGGTTAATTAGTGATGGACGATTCCGGCCTACCCAGCAACATCTATCTCTTGAGAATGAGTTAGAAGTGTATCACATTAAGTGCTTCTTCCAGTTGACTATCTTTGCAATTTTCGTAGCGATTGAAGGAATAATGTCAAAGAGCACTGGGAAAATAGCACGTATGCGATGGATTATTCAACCATTCATACAAACATTTTAAAAAATAAGAAAGAATTTGCATTGATACAATGAATTTTCTGGTCACGGAAGTTGAAATAGTACTTATCAGATGTTATGGATCATTGGCTGTGGCAAACAACAGTGAAATAAATAAAGAAGTTTGGTTGAGGTACATTCCTGGTACATAAATGGTCAGTATTGCGAACAGAACTCTTGCGCTCAATTTTCTATTCATTCTACAGAGCAGAAAAACCTCTATTGAAGATTTTAGATAGTCGATTGAATAGTAATACGTTTAGCTGACATTGTGTAAATTTTGTGTTCAAGTCCCTTTGATCAAATGAGAACTTGAAAAGAGACGTTTCTATTGAAAGAAGCCCCAACTAAGCCAAAGCGCACAATTGACCTCTTCTTTTATTACCTATCTTGTGATAAAGTTTACTTAGTGTTGAAATTAATAAAATCCGAAATGAAAACAAACACGTTGGATATATTTACCACCTCTGCAAAGAGAAACAGTTAACATTTCATCCTGTGTCTTATCATCCAAGCTAAATATAAAGATTCATATCTAAACCTTCTTTAACTTGGAGAAAATAAGGACTGCAGATGCTGGAAGCCAGAGTCGAAAGTTGTGAGGCTGGAAAAGCACAGGTTCCGAGGAGCAGGAATGTCAACGTTTCAGGCTGAAAGCATTTGGTAGCAAGCAATTAATCATATACGTCAATTTCTAAAACTGTGCTTTTTACAGAAGCACATTTTCCCATCGCAGCCTACTTATGCTACCTGTGAGTCTGCTTTGAATGTGGCTTACTGAGTTAAAAGTGGTGCTGTCCCTACCCCCGGACAGCGAAGGCAGGATTCAAGTCCCACTTGTGCCAGAGGTGTGAAATAGCATCGCTGAACAGGTTGATTGGAAAATTACGTTAAATTTTACAGGTTAGAAAAGTGTTCACTCAGCTTCTGTTGAAACTGTTTTTACATGATCCACAATAATGCTCGTCAATCCAAGAATTATGATGAAACCCAAAGGAAATCGCACAATCGCAATTATATGGAAACTGTTCTCTACAGTGCAGAATTAAAACAAGCTTATAAAATAGATGTATGCAAGGATTATCCATTGGATACAACGAGGATTCGTTCATAGAAGTGAAATAGGTCACTTAACATGCTAATTTCAAGAAGCTCGAATTTACATTGCTGATAATGCATTTACATAATAGACGAACAGTATGCTCTGCAAAATAAGCACCATGTCTGCACCTGCCATGATGTAATCCACTTCCAACATCGTCTATGTTTGGTGCTAGCGCGATTTTATGAAGCTGTCGGCTTCTGTCCAGGGACCGCAGAGACCGTTCCCTCCGGGACACCCTGGTCCACCCTTCATTCACCCCTAAAACCACCCACCAGCCCTACGGCACCTTCCCTTGTAAATGGCGAAGTTGCAACACCTGCCCAATTACCTCCTCCGTCCCCAGTATCTAAGGGGCCAAACATTCGTTCTAGGTGAAGCAACAATTCACTTGCACTTCCCAGAATCTAGTCTACTGCATTCGCTGCTCACAATGTGGTCTCCTCTACATTGGGGAAATGAAACGTAGACTAGGTGATTGCTTCGCAGAACATTTACGTTCTTCTCGCAAAAAAAGACCCTGAACTATGCATTGCCTGCCACATTAACACACCACCCCGTTCCCTGGCCAACATCTCTGTCTCTGGTTTGCTGCAGTGTTCGAGCGAAGCTCAACTCAAGCTAGAAGAACAACACCTCATTTTCCCCTTGGGGACACTGCAGCCTCCGGACTCAATATCGAGTTCAATAATTTTAGGGCCTAAACTCTCCCATGTACCAGCCCCCGACCCGACACACCAGGCCTTGTTACCACATAGCCTGCCATTACACACTATCTGTTATTAGTCACTAATAGTCCCCATTAACAACTAACCACCCTCCCAGCCTGATCGTTGTAAATTCTTTGTCTGTCCAACTGCTGGTCTCTCACTTTAGGCTCTGTCCTATCGTTTACTCCCTACCCCATTCCCTCCCCTTTTTTCTGCATGTAACCTGACGTTTTCAAACAACCATCAGTTCTCAGGAAGGGTCAATGGACCCGAAACGTTCACTCTACTTTTTCCTTCACAGATGGTGCCAGACCTGCTGAGATTTTCCAGCAACTTTGTTGTTGTTCCTGATTTACAGCATCCATAGTTCTTTCGGCTTCTCTTCAGTTTCTACTCGGTTTTTTTTGATGAACCACGATCACGAACCTGCACACTGTGCAGTCTTTTGCTGGTATCATTAGCAAGGGAGATGAATGAGCAGTGTGTGAGTCACATTCAACATTTTGTTTTTCCATGGGTAATAAAAGCACGTGTATTCCTCTAAATCCCCTGATCATAAAATACGACTGGACAATTGTGTCTCCCAAACCTGTTGCTTTACGATCAAAATGACCGAAAATCTAGCTTTCTGTACATTACGCTGTAATCTGGTTGCTAAATATATCAGAATGATGTTTCTCGATTTTCACCCAGGTTAGATGTTCCCCAAAGCTGATTCGCTCTTCCCAAAACAACTTATCGACTTTTGACAAGTATTTTCTGCCATTCTATCAGTTTGCCCTCGTAGTGCTAATGATGAAACGATTCTTACAATCCCATTAATTGGAGGAAAGGACCTATAACCTTAATTGCTACTATAATCGAGTTAGGAAGATGTCTTCATATCTGAGCAATTTATAATAACTCAAAGAGAACAGGAAACCAGTAAAGACATAATTCCAGGGAATAGAAGATATTTGCAGGAGGCATGTGTGCAAGAGAAACAGGTCAGTCATGTTCACTTATTTAAGTGAGGGAGGGAATGTGCTTGAAAGGTGTCGCTTAACGCTTTACAGGGAATCTGGCAAAAATGTTGTTAAAGCAGATGCTTTGTAAGCATAACAGGCATGTTTGATCTGGCAAAACCTTTCAACTTTTGGTCAACATAAACGTTTCTGATTTATTCCAGAAAATATTTTCCCTACTTCAACTATCGTTTATCTTCACAGTTTTTATTGATTTTCCATAGTTTCACTGAGAATGAACACAATCCACACACCCACTATCCTCTGTACAGCAGGTTAGAGTGTGTGCCCCACTGAAAATGTGTTCTATCTTACCACTACTGATGGTGTAGCTGACACTGGCAGGCACCTTAAGACAGACATGAGATGCCTAGCGGGTATAAACTACACCACTCTGCACGGGCTATGCTTCTTCCAATGAACTGAACACCTCATACAGCCGATCCACGGTCTTGTTTTTCACAGTTTCGATTCTGGCCAGAATTGTGACACCATCCCTTGGCCAGGGGATTCCTACATCCTACGGATAAAAGGCAGTCGTTCTCCACTAGAGTTTTGGAGAAGCCACTGAGAACCTTTTAATAGGGATAATTTTCAACTGGCTTGGGGCACTATGAAAGAAAAGAAAGTTGTAGCTTTCATGCAAAGGAGTGTAGTTGCATTGGTACGCTCGAGTAGTGCTCTTACAACATAGCTATGACCAGGGTAATCCGTTATATTGCTTACCTTTATTCTCCTTTCATTTACATTTTATAACCTTGTCAAACCACGTAGGAGATTTCTGACAGTGGCTAAGCTCAGCAGCGAAGAATCGAATTAAATTTCTCACCAAATATATCAGACAGACGAGATCATCATGGTATGGATTGGAACCATACCTTGTTTTTGTTTCCTTTATGGTCCGTACCAGATTAAATAATTTGTCCATTTATTAAATAATTTGTCCATTTATTAAAAAGAGCAAAAGTCAATCAAAAGTACAACGCTTATGTTGTTTTGCCTGAATATCGAGTTGACAGAGACACCTTCGGCGCCTATAAAGACATCAAAGTTGATTGTGCAAAATGCACCAATTAAAATTTGCCCCATACAATTGAGCACAAACATTCTTACTTCTGTGATAAAGTTTTCAAATTGTGGGATTTTTACCTGAGAAATATTCGCACGAGTTGGGGACGGGGTACTGATTGAGGGTTGTAAAATTTGTCACCTCATTATTGACGGTTGTATGTCACTGGCAAGAATCTTACGAAACTCTGAGAAGCTTGGGTTTTGGCGAGATGCGTGGCAGAATCACTTGAGATTGTCATCTCAGGGAGAGATCATCATGCTGCAACTTACTCATTCACTCAAGCACCGAGGACAGATATTCGCCCGGGTGCGGCGAGTTCCCAATTTGTTGCGTGTTATCAGTTTGTTAACAACTAACCTCCCCAAGTTTGCGGTATTTCTAAATTGCATTCGTAATCTAACCACCTCAGAAACTCGACATTGAAACCAGAGCGACCTCTTGCTGAGTATAACTAGCTGTCTGATCTCAATTAACTTCCAAGTTGGACACTCAACGTGAATGTCTTTGGCATACATCATCAGCACCAGCTCAAGCACCCTACATCTGCAAATACTGCACTCGACATGTGGCAGCCACTATGAACCCTCAGTGGTACATCTCCGATCCACTGACAGGATGATTCTGCAATCAGACTCATAGAGTCATACAGATGTAGTGCACAGAAACAGACTCTTCAGCCCAACTCGTCCATGCTGACCAGATATCCTAATTAAATACAGTACTATTTAAGTAGTATCATTTGCCTCATAAATCTCCCAACGCTTCCAACTCATACACCTATCAGAACCCCTGTTAAACATTGTAATTGTTCTCCCCTCCACCACTTCCTCTGGCAGCTCATTCCATACACGCACGACCCTCTATGTGAAAAAGCTTCGCCTTAGATCCCTTTTAAATATTTCCCCTCTCACCTTAGGCCTACGCCCCCTAGTTTTAGATTCTCCCACTCGTGGAAAAGACCTGTTTTCTTTACGCTGTCCATGTCCCTCGTGATTTTGTAAACCTCTATAAGGTAAGCCCTCGGCCCCGACTCTCCAGGCAACATATCCCCACGTCTATTCATCCTCTCCCAATAACTCAAACCGTCCAATCCTCGCAAAGTCCTTCTAAATCTTTTCTGAACCCATTCAAATTTCACAACGTCCTTAGCAGGAAAACCAGAATTGCACGCATTATTGCAGTAGTGGCCGAACCAATGTACTGTATGGCCACAACATGACCTCCCAAATCCTTTACTCAATGCATTGGCCAATAAATGCAAGCATACAAAACACCTTCTGCACTGTCCTATCTTTCTGTGAATCCACAACGAAGGAACTATGCAAATGCACTCCAAGGTCTGTTTGTTCAGTAACACTCCCCAGGGCCTTACCATTAATTGCATAAACCCTGTCTTCATTTGACTTTCCAAATTGCAGCGCCTCACATTTAGCTAAATTAAACTCCATCTGCTACTCCGTGGCCATTGGTCCAACTGATCAAGGTGTTTCAATGCTACACCTAAGACGACACTGGCGAATAAGAGTTTATTGATATTGCAAAGACATTTTACGCTCGGTCTGGTGCCATGGCCTTCACTGTTTGCCGTGGAACAAAGTTAATTCTGCTTGTGCATTAGCCAATTCAGTGAGACCTGCAGGACCATACACGCACAAATGTGTCAGATTTTCTCCTGCCTGCCATGTCCGTGCCAAATGTAAGGAACTGTGCAGGGCAGCTCTGGACTGAGAGTACTTTCCCAGGAGCGGAACATCTTTCAAGTATAGTTCACGAGATGCTGGTAAATTCCGATATCTGGGTGATTAACCAATCGCTCAGGGAGAGTCTTCTGTTAAGGTGAGAAGGATTTAAGGGTGATTCTGGCTGCGATTGTTCAGTCAGCAATTAAAACAACGAGTTTGGGGGAGAAAGTCAACCTGCCTAGAAGCGATAGTCACTCCACAAAACTTGACACTCATCGCAATTAGCCAAGAAAGATATGTTTCTGGCTGTGGTTTAATTGAATGCTTTCATAAACAGAAGGAATATTGAATTGCAAACTAAAACTTATTTTGCATGTCTTCTTTATTTGCAGAGTTCTTACCATTCTCCGAGTCCCTTTCATCTGTTTGACCTGCCCGCCATGTTATTCATTTATTCGACAATTTGAATTTTCATGCAAAAACTATACTGGTTGAATCAGCTGTGAAATTATTCAGTTGGATTGATTCCTCGGATAATTATTATATTCCTTGACCATTGATCTGTTTCAGCTTTCTCATATAATGCAATTGATTGTCCATGAATGAGCACAACATTCCGAACTCACTTGTATCGTTTATGTGAGACTTGGGACTATGAGTGAATATTATCGTTTATAATTACTAGAACAATGCATTTACAGAAATGCATCATGAGAGGTTATTTGCAAAAGACAACACATTCGTGAGTGTATGGAAAATATAACAACCCAAGCGACCGATGACAGAGATTCACAGAAACGAGCAATGTTCATAATCATAATATTACATGTTCTAGGACATGGGTTGAAAACCAGTATTGGCATCAATATCAACACCTGCCCCCGAGGTGGTTTGTAGGATTACATAGTGTTTGTAGGATTTCTTTGGTTTGTTGTCTCAAACATTTAATCAATGGATACACGTGTACTGTGTAATGCTCAAAAATAGTGACCAAAATAGTCCATTCCATTCTTTGAACATACCCTGACAGTCATTTAGATCACAGTTGGTTATATCTCAATTCTACTTGTCTGACATATTTCTACTGTCTTAACGTTAATGATGAAAAAAGTCTTATGTGACTGAAATTTTGGTCAACTTGGTGAAAAAGTTATGGATTAGCAACTTAAAGCAGTGGATTGAAATGCAAGCTGCTTGATCAGGTCTCCAAGGCTGTAGCAGGAGATTTTGATTCTGAGTTCGCAATAAGTCACTTATTCGTGGTGAATTGAGATGAATCAAAATTTCATAGAATTTATTATCTAGAAGATGCTATTATTGTTCGAATTTTGTCATTATCAAGGAAGGTGTTCATCTTCTCTCATTGCTTAATCTCAAATTAGTGTTTAAATGGTTGTGCACTTTGACTATCTTGTCTCAATAATGATTGCAATTGCATCAAAAGAGAAGAGAATCAATGGACCTTGCCCACAAAAGTCGATTAAGACCCCATTAATGTTAAGTCAATTCGCTACCATCATTTTTTTTTTGTGACAATGCTCAAATTTTATTTTCTGCGCACAGTTGAAATGCTTCTATCCCCAATACAATGAGACTTAGCAAACACAGTCAACAACGCTCCTCTTCCAGCTCCATTGTTGGTTTGCTGATGCTTTATATTACAATAATACATTCCAGAGTCTGCAACAGCGACATTGAGAACATGAAGTGAGCTCCTTACTTTCTGTCCACGCAGTACCTTTCTGCTGTCGGGATCCAGAAGCAATTCTACATTGCATCTTCACCAAAATACTTCATGAGCATTTTCAACAATGGGAAATGTGCAAAACATGGAAACATTGTTACCTCTGATGGTCTTCAAGAGTTTGAAAAACTGATCTACTTCGTTCGAAGTTACTTCAGTGGCTATCAGAAAAGAAAAGCAAAACAGTGAGAAAGGTTGCATACATCAGAGAAAGCAATGTATAACAAGGAATAATACAATGCAAAAAAGACAATTAAGAAGGGTGCACATCTAATTGGAGAATATACAGTGAATTACGAAATGATTTCATATGAAACAAATATCAAATTTAAGCTATTCTGATGAGCCACAGGAAAGAGTTCCTGTTACGTGACAATACTATGATTATAAGAAAATTGTATTGAACTGTATTTCACAACAGCGTGTTGCAGCATTGAATAAAGCTAATTATCAAATTGTTTGAATCGAGTGTCGTGCTCTAAATGGTTGGCTTAAGAAATGAATTTCTTCGATAACTATAGGAAATGTGTAACCAGGACATGAGATATCACATGACGAGCATTATATCTTCTATCCTGTTGTCCTGAGCATTGTGGAAGTAGGCAGTTCCCTTCTGCTCCTCTCTGAGAAGTTTTTTTTTTGTCTGAGTTCCAGTTTACGTGGCACTTTTTTGTAATTATCTTCTCTGTTGCCACAGAACATTGAACATTTTCTCAATGGTGAAAGTATCAACTTCACTTGCAGGAATGTGCAGCTGTCAAAGGGATATTTGGCCCGAGGTACTCTCGCGCTTTGTGTGACCCTGATACTGACCAGTGTCCATGCGCAATTTATTTCAGAAATCGCAGGATATCAATTGTATTCTGAATTGTGCTCGATTACCCACAAAATTCAGTGTTTTGACATTATGCACAACAAGGAAGTGTTCCAGCACTGTTTGCTGATATCTGCAGATGAAACTGCTGAAGAAAGCTGACAAGAATGGCCCTTAATTATTTGATTGCAACAAGGAAGTAGATTTCAACAGAATAAAGACATTCATGTTCGACTCCAACATGTGGTATGTTATTTTTTCGAACTTACTTTGCAGCGAGTTAATTGATCCATATTAGAATTTTAACACTATTCAGAAGTCTTGCTTCTAACTACGTCCATCTGAATTGATTGACGGTTTGGTTAGAGCAGGGCCCGTGTCAGCGATAGCAAATGTGATGGCAGTTTGGTTGAGTTAAGTGGACAGAAAAAAAATCCACGAAGTTTAATTCACATCTGAAGTACGCAACTGAAACACAGTTTCATGTATAAAATAGTAAGTAGGGCTTTCCTTCTCAATCTCCCCCGTCGCCTGAGGCGTGGTGATCGCCAGGTTGAAACCTCCACCAGTCTACTATCTCTAATGAGAAAGCAGTCCTCTGGTCTTTTAAGGCTATGGCAACTCAACCTTTTAGCTTGTATGGCAAGGTTAAGTCATAAATGCTTTAGACAGCAAAAGAATGATTGCAGGCTAGTTTCATGCACTTAGAAATGAAAAGATTGGAAATTGAACATTTTCAGTCAAGATTTTATCCTTAGTTTGCTGGTGGTTTTTGAGCCAATCGATTTGCCACCAGGGTGTGGCGTTCCCGACTCTTTTCCTTGCAACTTACTGACAACAAAATGCATCACTGTTCTTCTTCAGAACACATGCTGCAGTCAACCATTTTAAGTGAGTACTGGGGTGACATATAGTCCAGATGGTAGGTGAACCGTTAGTTTAGTGTAACTTTATGCGTGAGTAGATTCGGCGATTGTAATAACCGGGTTTTGTTTTTAATAGTTTCAACAGCTTCAGTGTCAGTTTAACAATGAGCAAATATTTTCATGCCATGTTCAAGAAATAAGTTATCAGTTTAAGCAAATCATGTTTCTTGCTTCAAGCCTTTTTTACGTTTTTGAACTGATTTCAAATTCTCATATTGCTATTTGTAGATTTCCACTGCATCCAGTGCCATATCTTACTCAAACACACGTAGTAGCGTTCTTCGTTCAGAAAATAGCAAGTCAATGTTTTGACAAAATCGCGATCTCAACAGTGAGCCTGTGAGTTAATTTACTCTTGTGAAAAAGTTTAATGAAGGATTCATCATTTATCTCATTTTAAGGGTGTCTAAGATTACAAGTTTATATCAATTTAGACCCATTCTCCATTCATGTTGTGCTGGATGGTGTCTGAAGCAGATGAAGCACGTGGAACGTAATCGTCGCTAGAATTGAAGGATACCTCTCCACTTCTTCCTTCCTTAAAAGTGAAGAAACCTGGTGTAGGCACCGCAATCATAGAGAGAAAACAACATCAACCGAGAAATGGTCTCTTCAAAAAAGTCACTGGTCACACGTTCGATTTAGAGTGAATCTCATAACAAGACAGCAAACCCTAAGAAAAGTAGGTCTCAGCTTAGATTATCAATAACAATGATCTACAGCATAGAAAGACACATTTTGACAAATCATCAAGGGAAATACAAAATATCCACTTATCTTAGACAAGGGACACTTAAATGAATCAATCCGAGATAGTGGGGCGTACCATCATTAAACGTCCATCACTCTTAAGAACCAACCACACACCAAGCAGTCACCTCTTGAACCTAATAGAAAGACGCCTTTTCTAGGCCAATTAGGATGTAGTAATGCCATTGATCAAACTGTGCAATGTGGTTTGGAAAGAATGAATAAGCATAGGCTTCAGGTGAAAAAAAAACGTGCATGCACAAACTTTGAATTGAGTAGAGCCTGCTATGCAAAAAATAAAATCCAGCAGTGTTGGAGGTCAGGATCTGAGTGACTACAGTTCATCCTAAGCCAAATGAGACCGCAGAGCCACTGTAAGCCCACAAAGTCACTGCCAAGTTGGGGAAAATATCACTTTCTAACTTACGAAATGTTTCCTAAATGACCACCCCACTCTGTCTCCTGAAATACTGATCAAATACTCAAAAAGATAATTTGTTGAGCGTTGAACTGTGAACTAACAGTTATACTGTTTCAGTAATTGAATATTTTTGAGAGTGGTGCCAGTCTATTGGGCTTTTTGTGCTTGATGTTGTCTAGCTTCTTCAGTATGATTAGAGTTGCACTCATCCAGGTATGTTGGGAGTAATTACACTCTTGCAGATGATGGACAGGGTTTGGGGAGTCAGGTGATCAATTATTTGTTGCAGGATTCCTAGCCTTTGACACGCCATTGTAGCTACAGTATTTACATGGCTGGTCCAGTTCGGTTTCAGATCAATGGTAAACCCCAGATTGTTAAATAGGCTAATTGACGCTCCATTATTCTCCATGTAATCATCAGCAATTTAATGTAATCTATGCAAATAGACAGTTCATCAGCAATAACCTGCTCACTGATGTTCCATTTTGTTTCAGCACAGAACTCCCAGCTCTCGACCTCATTTAAACTTTCAACCATTTAAGGAGAAAATATTCTGAAAATCAGATGTGACCTGAGAATGACTGCTTTTGCCATCAAGGCAGAACTTGGTTGACTGCGGCAAGGATCACTGTAAGTGTTCCACACGACACCTTCCGAAATTGAATCATCTTCAGTTGTTACATCATTTACCTCCTTTCCTCCTGAAAGCTTACTTTGCCATTTAGCGTTTTATCATCAGTGAACATATGTATGTTACAACAGATTCTTCCCGTGTAAATTGCTCGACCCAAGCTTTAATCGCAGTGAACCCCCAGTAATTATAGTCTGCCAATCTTTATGCCCCATATATCCTTATCGCTAAATACTCTTAAATTCAATACTCGATTTCCAAAAGCTCTGTTTATGCAATTAAGCAATAGCTTCTCGAATAACACTTAATTCGTTGTTTGCTTTTGAAACCCCCAATGCTCTCTGTGTTGGGGTCTTCCTGCTTTACCCCATTTACGAGAACCTAAAAAAAAGCTTTTTTCAAGCACTGCTACATTTCGTAATTTCGTGTTAATTTAGCCGAAAAATGTTAGGATTTCTAAAAATATCCTACTATGCTTCGATCATAGCATGCTCTGCATCAGGCTTCCTGACATACTTCAGCGCTTTATCTGTCCATCTTTCCTTGAATTGTGAGATTAGATTTTCTACCTTACATTACAAAGGCAACGTTTGCAAATGTCATGTGCAACAAACGCAATCTGATTACAACAACAATATCGAATAATATTAACAGATCCTCGGTAGCACTGCAATATACCTTATATGTGATATTGGACGGCTGTTCTCTGCACAAACTGGCACTTCAGGGTCAGGTAGAATTGAAAAACAACGATTATAATGGGGTACCCGCCTCTTCCCACGGTATGAAACATTGTGGACGGCAGTTTCCAGATGAAGAAATGAATGGAAAAGCGTCTGTATAAACAAAGTCCACCCAGGCATTCCCTCGCTCATAAAAATAGGTTTCCACTTCAGAGTTGATTACATGCCCCTGCAGAAGAGTCAATCCGCTTGCACATGTTGGCATGATGGCATTTCCATCTCACTGGCCTCATCATAACATATCATAACATGAAAAATATTTCCACGTGTTCCATCGGAAGTGCTCGCAATTTATTTTGAGTCTCATTGGTGCAGATTATCTGATGAGTCACAATCAGACTGAGATTGTCACTCCAACTTTTGTCCACCACAACAAAAAATCTCTACCTTTCTCAGAGGACTCTCCAACAAAGACTCTTTCAGGGTTCCTGAACGTTCAGGAAAAAATGCTGAATGACGGATGTACTCTCTACTTATCGCGGAACGGAATAACTAATGATAGCCTGCATGTCTAACAAATTTGATTGAATTTTTCGAGGATATGACTGAGTGTGTAAATGAGGATAGTGCAGATGACGTGGTCTACATGCATTTGGCAAGGTGTTTTTTACGCGATCTCACATAGAAGACTAATTCAGACGCTAAGAGTTCGTGGTATCCTGGGCAATTAACATGAGACAAGAATAAGGGCAAGAGGCAGGAATGGTAATCAGAACACGTTTCTTTTGCAAAAGGCAGAAATATGGAAAATGCCAGAACGACTGGAGAATGAATGAATGGATTTGATGAAAAGGTTGTTCTGAATTTCAGTTCTTAGTGGCTACTCCATTAAGGTTCTGAAAGAATAGCAATAAATGTAAGTGGACAACACTGTCGGAACGCATTCCACAACTTAAAACTGTAGTCATAACTGCACTAGTTCTGGCTGCTCCAAATTATGTTAAGCCATTCAAATTGGCTATTCATGCCAGAGACATCGCTGTTGATGCCATTTTACTTTCCATTCATAACAAATATGTGTCAATAGAAATGCTCAACGGTGGGAAAGAGACTCTGAACCTGGTTATCACTCCAGAACATGTTGAAATATACATACCCAACCATACTGCAGAGACTATAATTGATATGAATCACAAGTATTTGGTTTTTGGAGTTGAATTTTATAATACAGTAACCAATGGTCTTTTAGCAGTTTGAGATCTAAAGAATCATAGTCTCCGAGCGGAACAAAACTAGTAAATTAGTTCAGTTTGTGCCAGTCCAAACTGCACTGACCTCTACATCGCTAAGGACAGGCGCCAACTCTCTGACACATCGTCCTACCGCCCCCTTGATCATGACCCCACCCCGACCACCAAAACATAATCTTTCCAGACTATCCACAACCTCATCACCTCAGGTGACCTTTCACCCACAGCCTCCAACCACAACCCCACACCACCCGTTTCTATCTCCTTCCCAAAATCCATAAAACTGACTGCCCTGGTCGACCTATTGTCTCTGCCTGCTCCTGCCCCACCGAACTTATCTCCACTTAGACTCAATTTTCGCCCCCCTCGTCCAGGAACTCCCCACCTATTTCCGTGACACTACCCACTCCTCCACCTCCTCCAAAACTTCCGATTCCCTGGTCCTCAATACCTCATCTTCACCATGGATGTCCAGTCCCTATATACTTGCATTCCCCATGCAGATGGCCTAAAAGCCCTCCGCTTCTTCCTCTCCCACAGGCCCGACCAGTCCCCCTCCACCGACACCCTCATCCGCTTAGCCAACCCGTCCTTACCCTTAACATCAACTCCTCCCACTTCCTACAGACAAAGGGGATGGCCATGGGTTCCCGTATGGGCCCAAGCTATGCCTGCCTCTTTGTAGGATACGTGGAACAGTCCCTCTTCCGCAGCTACACTGGCACCGTTCCCCACCTCTTCCTCCGTTAAATCGATGACTGTATCGGCGCCACCTCGTGCTCCCATGAGGAGCTTGAGCAGTTCATCCACTTAACGAACATCTTCCACCCCAACCTTAAGTTCACCTGGACCATCTCTGATGCCTCTCTCTCCTTTCTGGACCTCTCTGTTTCCATCTCTGCCAACCACCTGGCAACTGATATCTATTACAAGCTTACCAACTCCCACAACTACCCAGAATACACCTCCCCTCACCCACCCTCCTGTAAGAATGCCATCCCCTATTCCAATTCCTTCGCCTCCACCGCATCTGCTCCCAGGATGAGGCCTTCCACTCCCGGGCATCCCAGATGTCCTCGTTTTTTCAAGAAATGCAATTTCCCCTCCACAGTGGTTGAAAATGCCCTCGACCGCATCTCTCGTGTTTCCCACAACTCATCCCTCACACCCCCTCCCTGCAATAGCAACAAAGACAGAATCCCCCTCGTCCTCACGTATCACCCCACCAAACTCCGGATTCAACGCATCACCCTCCACCACTTCCGCCACCTGAAATCTGACCCCACAAGCAAGGACATCTTTCCCTCCCCACCCTTATCTGCCTTCCGGAGGGATGGCTCTCTCCGTGACTCCCTCATCCGCTCCACCACCCTGGCACTTATCCCTGAAACCGCAGGAAGTGCTGCCCTTACACTTTCCCCCTCACCCCCATTCCAGGCCCCAAGAAAACCTTTCACATTAGAGAGATGTTCACCTGCACATCTGCTAATGTGGTATATTGAATCTGTGGTCTCCCCTGCATCGGGGAAACCAAGTGGAGGCTACGCTCGGTTCGTGACAAACAACGACCCTCCCAGTCGCGAACCACTTCAACTCCCCCTCCTACTCCTTGGACGACATGTCCATCCTCGGCCTCCTCCAAATCACGACATTGGCCACAATGATGCCATCCGAAGGCTGGAGGAACAGCACCTCATACTCCGTTTGGGAACCCTGCAGCCCAATGGTCTCAATGTGAATTTCACAAGCTTCAAAATCTCCCCACCCCCGACCTCATCACAAGACCAGCCCAGCTCATCCCCGCCTCCATGACCTGTCCGTCTTTTCGCCCAACTATCTGCTCCTCCCACCTCAAGCCCCACTCCGACCTCCAACCTACCAGCCTCATCGTGCCTCCTTGACCTGTCCGTCCTCCCTGGACTGACCTATCCCCACCCCAACTCCCCACCTACACTCAACTTTACTGGCTCCATCCCCGCCTCTTTGACCTGTCCGTCTCCTCTCCACCTATTTACACCTTTATCCATTTTCCATCCGCCTCCTCCTCTCTCTATTTATTTCAGAATCCCCTTCCCCTCCCCGATTTCTGAAGAAGGGTCCAGACCCGAAGCGTCAGCTTTCCTGCTCCTCTGATGGTGTTTGGCCTGCTGCGTTCATCCAGCTCCACAACTTGTTATCTCAACTTTTCTTCCATGTTTTTTTCCTTAGGGAGTGAGACATCTGTTACGTCTTGATGTTGTACATCAATGTAGTTTTAAGCTTTGGGCCGAGAGACTGTGGTAGAACATTATCTCTGGCAGAAGCTGGGAGGGACACTGAAAAATTTAGAATCTGGGTAGTATTCATCAGAACAGATGACCGGAACATCACTGTACTAAAAATGTTGACTCCACGTTCTCCCCACAGATGTTGCCAGATCTACTGAGTTTGGACAGTAATTTCTAGGTTTTTTTTTTAAACAGTTTTCCAGCATCTATTGTTCATTGTTTTGTTTATTTAACTATATTTGCTGTGGATATGTATTATTTTATACTAAGCTTCGTTGAAAATTATGCATGCAATTATACCTTAATGTATATTGTTTGTTACAGCTTCTTGGTATCTCGAGAGATCTGTAAAGAGATCGTGAGTAACAGGTTGGAAAATGTCTGTTCATAGAGAGAATGAAGAAAAATTTAATTTACATTGCAAATGGAGTGCAAGCATAGCTTAAGTTTGAATCTTGTGCAATGCAGTGTGACATTACAGGTCATTGCTTGAAACTTCGACAAACCACATGAAATGATAGGTGACGGCTTACACCTGCTAGTTCCTGTTGCTAAGACCCACTCCTACCAACCACCCACCCTGCTGGGCAAATAGGTCTGTCAGCTTTGAAGCAGCGAATTGATACGTGCAGACTATGGAATTTCAAAATCAATGGACCCGTCCCACCATCACCTAATAAATTGTCCCAAAATATTGTGCCTGAGGACATATCACAGCCCCACACTTAAGTGGTGCCAATGTCCTACCAGATAACAAGTTAATGTAAACATTAGCCAAACTTTATCTATTGTTTACAAAGGAAAGTCGACGATTCGTTGGCCAATTAAATCCTTGAACACATTTACAAGTTTGTTGACTAGCTCTCTCTAATCTTTGTCGAGGATTCAACCTGGGCACGTGCCTTGTTCCTGAAGCCTCCTGACCATTTTCTGCTCCCGTAAGTTCATTAGGCTTGAAATAAATTGATCTGCACTGCTGGAACCATGGGTGTATCTCTGTATTCTGCTCTGTTCTGCAATAGCGCCTTTTAGTAGAAGTCTATGTCTACACCTTGTTGGACTCATCGAACCGGCACAGGTTACAACATCGCAATGAAAACAGCACAATTCTGGACGACAGCCAGGCGGACGTCAGTCAGAGTTCATTTTGACACGACTGGATCTCGGGGTTTGGGCTGTAAATGGGCATTTTTTTGAGAGGCATGAACTAAATTGCTTCTAATCTGTTCTCTCTAACTCACTCGGCCTCCTGTAGTAAAGGTTTGATTTAAAAAATTCTTGGGGCCCATATTTAATTTTCTATTTTGTTTGTGAATACAATATGATGTATACCTTTTGTCTACAGTGGTACAGTAGCTCGGGTCTGAGCCAATGTGAAGGCGGGATGGAAGGTGTTGGCGAAGTTGATGAACTGCTCGAGCACCTCACAGGAGCATGATGCCCGCACCAATACAGTCATCAATATAGCGGAGAAAGAGGTGAGGGATGGTGCCGGTATAGTTACGAAGGAGGGACTGTTCTACCAATCCTACAAAGAGGCAGGCATTGCTCGGGACAATGCCAGTGCTGCCAGATGAATTTGAGGGCGGGGTGGAAGGTGTCCACGGAGTTGATGAACTGTTGGAACTCCTCACGGAAGCGCAGGCCGCACCAAAGCTCGGACGCTGGTGCATTTTAGTAATATTTTCGCCTTAAGGGTAGAACTTAATTGTATCCCTGTGCCTATTGAGCTTGGTGTTTCACTATTGTAAATGGAAGACACTAAACTCGAAGAACTAAAGAAAACGGTTTCAGGGCCAGTTGTGGAGTTTTGGATGCAGTAGCATTCCTCTTGCCTGCCTATCCCATGACCAAGAAGACCATGTAGGAGATCGTGTTTAGTTAATGATTGTTTTCGGTTCCAACAGTAGCCAGTCCCCCAAAGTAATGTAAATTATATTCGTGAAACTCAAGAAACTACGTACAAACTAAATGTTAATATCGAAACGCACAAACAAGTGCACGTTCAAAAACCAGAACTCTTGGTCTGAAATTAGTTTTCAACTTGCCACATTGGATGGGTTTTGTAATGGACTGGCCAACAATTCTTCCAGGTAGCATTTCCTAATAGACGCAGATATTCCAGGTAGTTCGTTCTTAGCCTGACTGTAATGAATGATAATGGTGATTGGAGCACGTTTTATGATGCAAAACGAAATGTTCTGGACCTGCATCCATTAATATTTCCATCTTCCCGATATATTTAGAGTCTCAGATTCTCGCTTACTTTGTCACCTTTACTTCTGCATATAATGCGGAATTGTCTTGCTGTTTGGGTTTTGATGCTTTCTTGGAAGCTGCTATTTGCAGAGCAGCGTAAGTCAGCTTATTATTTTCGCTTTCTTGCTTGGTCTGTGAAAGTAAAATTTTGCACCACACATTAGTCTTTCGTCGATTCATTGCCAAAGGCAGTCAAGGTTTTATTTTAAAGGCTTTAGTGAAATTTCCTGTCATCAGTTACCAATTTCAGATTGTATTTCTATCTCTGATTTCTCTCCACTCTGTAGCCTTGCCGTAAAAATTCTTTGTATTCTGGTATGAACTTCTCTCAAAATGGGTTAGAATATCAAGATTACAAGGTGCAGGGCTGCATGAACACAGCAGGCCAAGCAGCATCATAGGAGCAGAGAGGCTGACGTTTCGGGCCTAGACCCTTCATCAGAAAAGGGGGAGGGCAAGGGGGTTTTGAAATAAATAGGGAGAGAGTGGGAGGCGGATAGAAGAGGGATAGAGGAGAGGA
>NC_063346.1:54331658-54359960 GCF_021869965.1 Rhincodon typus
CCCTTCATCAGAAAAGCTTTTCTGATGAAGGGTCTAGGCCCGAAACGTCAGCCTCGCTGCTCCTATGATGCTGCTTGGCCTGCTGTGTTCATGCAGCCCTGCACCTTGTTGTCTCGGATTCACCAGCATCTGCAGTTCTTACTATCTCTGATAGAATATCAAGATTGCCCGTTTAGGGGAACAGGCAATTACTTCAATTAAAATAGTAAAGCAATAAAATGCCGGCATGTTAAATGTGTTTGGAATGCTGATATTGCAAAACATCCCTTTCAAGACCTAAATTCTGCGACATGACAACCAATTTGATCTGCTTATCCCACGGAGAGGCATCAAGTCAAAGTTTTCAACTGTCTTTTTACCCCACCGCAGCTGATCTTCCGATCCCTGGAACCCAGGACGAATACAGTGGCCTTTGGTTGAGATGATCGAATGCAGTACAGTTGGTAGGTTAAACGAAGGACTTTTCAATTCCTATAGTTTAGTGCAGTACCAGTGACATTGAAAGTATTACAGTAAGTGGTAAAGCTGTACGTGATCACAGACAGTACCCTCCTCTGCCTGCCTGGGTTTGTTTTTATTTTTCCTGGTGCTGGAGTCAACAAGGCAGGAATAAGGCAAATTGTTCTCAGTGTGGTACTTTGTCTGTAAATGCCCGCTGCCCGTTCGACATCTGCCGTGATTTCTTTTTCCGACCAAATCAGTAGGAAAGATGTTGATTTCCGAACAGTGGCTTTATTTTGCCTTTTTTGTCATCCAATTAGGATGTCAGTGAGAATATCAGTATTTGTTGCCCATCACTAATTGTCTTGAGCTGAGTACCTTGCTAAGCCATTTGCTATAGTTGTTAAATATCAACCACGTGGCTGGGAGTCCAGAATCATATGTCGGGCTGGCCAGGTAATAAAATGGCAGCAGATTTCCTGCAACATGCAAATAAGTAATATGTGCAGGTGACTTGGCCATTCAAGCTCGCACCATCATTCAATGAGATCATGGTTGATTTGATGTATACTCAATTCCACATATCTGCACCACAGCCCCTCACCAACCCCGCTAGTCTTTCATCTGCGTGGTAATCAAGAATCTATCTACCCTTGCCTTAAAAATATTTAAGTTTTCTGCATCTACTGCCTTTTAAGGAAGGAAGTTCCAAAGACTCATAACCCCAGGAGAGAAACAAATAATCCTCACCCTGTATTAAATAGGCAGTCCCTCATTTTCAAACTGTGAGCTCTAGTTTTAGATTCTCCAAAAAAAGGAACGATCCTTTCAACATCCACCTGGTCAAGTCTGCCAGGATCGTAAATGTTTCGACTAAGTAATTTCTGAATCTTCTAAACTCGAGAGGATACCTATCCTATGGCTTACAGCCTACAAAAATGAAGACAGAAGCCAAAAATGAGGCGGAGGCAAAGAATAGTGGGGAACCAGGAAACAGTAGAGGTGTTGAATGACTACTTTGAATTAGTTTTCAGAGTAGAAGACACTAATAGCTTACCAAATTATTAAATATTCAAGGACAAAAGGAGGAGATGAAATAAATATAACTATCACTGGAGAAAACATGTGTGGCGGGGGTGGGAGCTGATGGGGCATAAGTCTAATAAGTACGCTGGACCTGATGGGATGCATCCTCGGATCTCAAAAAAAGTAACCACAGTACTGGATGCACCAGTAGTAATCTTCCAAAAGTGCTTAGATTTTGAAATAAAAGACTCCCAGAGGGTTAGAAATTTGCCAAACCAACATCTTTATTTAAAAGGGAAGGAGACAGTAATATGCAAATACAGGCCTGTTAGCTGAACATCCATTTTGGAGGGAATTCTTCAGTCTGTTATAAAGTATTTAGAAGTAGGAGAGTTAGCATGGCTTCATGTAGGGGTAATCATGCCTTATAATTTTATTAGAATTCTGTAAGGCGGTAAATATGAGGACAGATAAAGGAGAAGTAGTGGATGTAATATACTTGGCTTTTCAGAAGGCATTTGCTAAGGTACCACACATTAGGTTACTTAAAAGGTAAAAACCCATGGCCTCGGAGGTAGTACATTAATGTGGTTAGAGCACTGGTTAATGAATAAAACACTGAGAGTTGGGATGGGGGTAGGGCATTTTCAGAATATAAATCTGGAATTTGTGAATTGGCAATAGGATTAATGCTAGGGCCACATTTTTTCCACATATATATATGAAAGCCTTGGATGCAGGAAGTGCATGCACAATAGCCAGCTTATGGATAACATTAAAGTAGGTGGGACACAGAGTTATGAGGATGACACAAAACGTTTTTAGACGGATATAGGAAGGACACGTGAATCGGCAAAGAGTTAGCAGATGGAGTATAATGTGGGAATGTGAAATTATGCATTTTGGCATGAGGAATAGAGGAGCTGAATGTTATTTAATTGAAGGACGTCATAAAGCCATGGAGCAGAGGGAATCGGGATTGCTCATGCATGAATCACAAAAAAAAGCTAGCACACAATTTGAGTACGTTTCAGAGGAGGCAAATGAAATGTGGGACTTATTTCAAAGGGAATAGGATATAAAAGTAGGCCAAAAGTATACAAGATACTAGTTAGGCCATAGCTGCATATTGTGAGCTGTTTCCTTCCCCTGATCTCAGAAAAGATACACTGATATTAGAGGCAGTCCAGAGAAGGTTCATCTCTTATGAAACTCTCTTATGAGGAGAGGTTGAGTAGGCTGGTCCTGGTCTCATTGAAGAAGGAGAGGTAACCGCATTGAAACATATAACATTCGTAGAGAACTTGACAGAATAGGCGTGGAGATATCGCATCCCATGCGAGAGAGTCCAGATCCAGAGGGCATAATCTCAGAATAAGTGGTTGCATATTTAAAACAGATGAGGATGTATTTTCTTTGGGAGGGTAGTGAATCTGTCAAATTATTTCATATAAAAGATTGTCTTAGTTAAGAGATTAAGAACTCTCAAGCCTAAATTGATAGATTTGCGTTGTAAGGAAAGGATGGATAAGCTGGGACATCTTTTTTTTCCACTGGAGCATAGGAGGTTGAGAGGTGAACTGATAGAAGTTTTTGAAATAATGGAAGGTATATATAGAGTTGATGGTAGTTGTCTTTTCCCTGAGACGGGGAATTTCAAGAATAAGGGGCAATTTTTCAAGGTGAGAGGAGAGAGTCTTAAAAATACATGAGGCATTGTTTATTACATAGAGGATACTTCGCGTGTGTAATCAACTTCCTGGTAAAGTGATGGATGTGGGTACAATTACAACACTTAAAAACATTTCCATTGATATATGAACAGGAAGGTTTTGGAGGCATATGGGCTAGGAACAGGTAGGTGGGACTAGTTTAGTTTGGGATTATGTTTGGCATGGACTGGTTGGACCGAAGGGTTTGTTTCCGTGCTGTATGGCTCTATGACTCTATGACTTTCTGTGACTCCAGTTAGTCAAGAAATAAAGTGTTACAGAGAAGAAGCAGGAAAGTGGAGCAGAGGTTTGTCAGATCAGTCTTGATCTCGTTGGATGGGGGAGCAGACTTAATGGTCTAAACGGCTTTCTTCTATTTTGTTAATTCATTCATAATATGTGAACATTACTGGTTAGATCAGCAGTCATTTCCCATACCGAACTGCCCAGATTGCAGTTGAGAGTCAATCACATTGCAGTGGCTCTGGACTCGCATGTAGTGCAGACCAGATAAGGATGGTCGTTTTCGCTCCCTGAAGTCCATTAGCAAACCCTTGTCGTATCATCGTAAGGTCACGTAATAGAATCTACTCATTCCAGGTATTAGTCTAGTAAACCTTCCCTGCGCTGCTTTCTATGAATTAACATCCTTCCATCAAGACCGTGACCAGTAATGTACACAATACTTCGAACGTGTTCTCAACAATGCCCTGTATTTTTTTTCCTGATACAATTGATGACAATTCGCATGATCAACACTGCTGAGGCTAGCTTTACATTCCAAATCTATTGATTCCGATTAAGTTTCATTAGCTGCTCCAGTAGTACGGAGTAATTCCCTAAATATGAAATCCAGAGCGTTTAATGCATTCAACGACATGTTAACATCTCGCCAATGAATAATGGATATTTATTATTTCCTCATTTATCTCTAACTCTACTTGACCTTGTTGTGTCCTCATATTTTTAACCTTGGCATCTGGATTACCACTGCACGCCCTGCTCCATAAAATTAAAAAAAAGACGTTCTTCCCTTCATACTGTACAGTGCCTTTAAGAATAAAATGACTCCATTGTCGCAGTGTTGACCTCACATGGGTGTAACATGGATATTTCATATTTGACAATTCTCCATCTTACCTGGTAATAGACAATGTGTTCTTCTTTGTGCCCGTGTTTGGATTTACCTTTGTTATCTCTCAAGTTTATACTAGCATAGGCGACATTTTCTTCAGTTGTTCCTTGTCTAAGCTAGGGAAAAAAATGTATGAAATACTTAAAGCTGGAGAAGGTTCAGAAGAGATTTACCAGGATATTGCTGGGCATGGATGGTTTGAGTTATAAAAAAAGGTGGCTCGGCTGGGATTTTTTTTTCGGTGGAGCGCAAAAGGCTGAGTGGCGACCTTATAGAAGTTTATAAAATAATGAGGTGTATAGATGGAGTTAATTGTAGTTGTCCTCTCCCTAGAGGGGGGAAATCAAGACCGCGGGGGCATGTTAAGGTGAGAGGAGAGAAATGTAAAAAAATGGAGGCCGTTTATTTCCAAAGAGGATCGGTTACGTGTGGAATGAAATTCCTGAGGAAGTGGTGAATGTGGGTACAATGACAATAGATAAGTACATGAATAGGGTATGTTTGGAGGGATATGGGCCAGGAGCAGGCAGGCAGGTGGGATTATTTTAGTTTTGGAATGTGTTCGGCATGGACTGGTTGGTCGGAAGGGTCTGTTTCCGGGTTGTGTGACTCTATGACTATAACAGCAGCGAATTTGATTTTTTTTTTAGCCAAACATCACCATTTGGAATTGAACCTGAGAAGGTAAATATGCAGACAGTAGACAATCAATGTCGCAATTGTATTCTGGCAATTCTCAATGATTTGCGCCTAATATATCACCAATGTGGTGCGGAGTAATGGGCAAAGTATGAAACGCAGAGCGTTTAATGTATTCACCTACATTTTAACATCTAGCCAATGAATAATAGATATTTATTATTTCGTCATTTATCCCTAACTGTCTTTGACCTTGTTGTGGCGACGGTAGTTTTCCTACTCCATAGTTAGCCAAATCTAATAGAAGAGTTGACAGCGAAGCATTAATCTTCTAGTTACACTTCTGTAAAGTTATATCCTCCAAGTGGCGACCAACAATTCCTGACAAAAACTCTCCTCTAACATTTCCACACCCATTATTGCACTCATCTGCTCCCGCCCACCCGCCACCCTCGACACGCACTGCAGCCAACATACAGCACAGAAAGACCTGAGATCTTTTGAACCACTCACTGCAGGCACTACTTTTTGAAGGTGTCGAGGTTTTCGAGGGCGTATAACAAGAGATTTACTGGAAGGGTCCCTTGTCGTCTGGGAAGAGTTTTTTTCTACAGCCCGTTGCAGTAAGCTGCCCATCAACAGAAAGTGACAGAAAGAGATTCGATAGGAACTTTCAAAAGGGAATTAGATTGAAACGAAAAATCAGATAAATAGCTAAATAACGTGAAAGTGGAACAAATTGACTCATCTCATTGAGCCGGCAGATGCGCAGGCGATGCATCCCTTGCTATACAATTCTGTGTTCTATGAAATCTAAATCATTTCGACTGAATATAAAATCCATTACTATCCTTCCCATGAGTCCACCTCCTCTACCATTCTTGTTAGGAATATAAAAAATAATGTCGCCTTACCGGCTCGTCATTCTGACCTGCTTCCATCGAATTTATCCCTTTGCCTAATAGAAAGCAAAGAAATCCACTGTGAATAACAGAATCAATGTATCAGAAAATCTAATGTCATGCCTTCGTTGCTAGGAACATTTGCTTTTTTATTTAGTACGGAAACCTACCGTCCGTAGGTGTTCAGCAGTATTAACTGCAGTAAGATCGTCTGGCCAAAGAGACAATTGCCGCACTACCGGACGAATCAAGGAGGCAGGCACACGAGGACACCATAAACATCGACAAGAACAGCATCATGAAACTATTAGATCTGTGCCTCACAACCCACTTCACCTTCAACGACGGCATATACAAACAAATCAACGGCACACCAATGGAATCCCCAATATCAGGAATGATTGCAGAAGCAGTCGTGAAAAAGTTCGAATGGACAGCGCTCCCCACTCTACAACCCAAATGTTAGATCCAAAGCGTAGATGACACCTTCGAGATTATCAAATGCACAAAACTAGAAGAAACCCATCGACACATAAACAACTTCCTCACCGGGATAAAATTCCCACAAGAAAAAGAGGACAACAACCGACTACCCTTCCTGGTTACAATGGTAGAACGCAAAAACAACGGGAGACTCCAGACTAGCGTATATGAAAGGCCACACATACGGACCAGATACTCAATTACACTAGCAACCACTCCAAAGCCCGCAAACGAACTGCTTTCGGACACTATTTAAACGAGCGACAACACATTGCAGCAACCCAGAACGACATAAAGCAGAACAGAGCGCCTATACGGAGTCTTCAAAAGGAATAAATATCCAAATAGCACAATCCGCCGTTACTTCCGAGACAGAGCCCAACACGACCTGACTCACTAATCACCCTACCTTACATCAAGGACATTTTAGAGATGTCCACAACACGACTCAGACCCCTAGGTATCAGAGTAGCCCACAAACTAACAACCACCTTACGACAGAGACGGACGAATGTAAAGGATCCCATGCCTAAAACCAGTAAAACCTGTGTAACATACAAAATACCATGCAAGCCCCATGTGAGAAACACGACATGGGCCAAACCGGAATAAAACTGACAACACCGATAGACGAACACCAACTAGCCACCAAGAGACACGACAATTCTCACTTGTCTCACTACACACGGACAACGAGGGACACGAGATCGACTGGGAAAACACATCCATAATCGCACAAGCCAAAGAGAGACACGCTAGGGAATTCCTGAAGGCCTGGTATTCTCACCAGAACTCCATCAACAAAAACATTGAATTAGACCCAGTGTACAAACCACTGAGAAACGGAAGTGGTACCAAACACCCCAACAAACTGAGGCATATAAATAATAAGCGGGAGAGAACACCGACTCTTCGGCGGAGGCGCACTGACGACGTTATCTCGCAGGGTGACGAAACGTTTGCAACCAAACGCACCAGCTCCACCTGCTCATTGCTCACATTGCGCTGTACCCAATGATGGACAGTTTGTCTCCGTATGATAGTGCAAAATGTGGGTCGGCGGCCCATTGACGCCACAACATTACAACGGAAATAAAATCTGAAGATGTGCGTGTCTAGTCGTCAGTTCGAAAACATTCACAAGTCAAAATCTGATTCAGAAATTTTTCTGTTTAGGAACTAGATCCGCATTGAACAATAATTTCGATTGTAGCAATATGGTCATGAAAAAGCCAAGTGAATAGTTCGGATAAGAAGGTGAAATGTTTGCATTTCAGATCTGCGCAATGTAAGGTCACAGCCCTTGATTGATCACACGCTCTTCGTGCTCTTACGCTGGATCTAAGGAAATAAAAGGTACCCAGCGAAATAAGAAAGATTCTTACCAGCCCATGCCTTCAACTTGCGTGTCATCAAACATATTATGAATAGTAACATTGCCAATGCCCCTCCTGCACATCCAACGATCATCGGAAGATTGATACCTTCACCTACAGGATCAACAGTTGATGGAAGTGAACAATTGTGAAACTCAACGAGTTACATGCGTAGAGCATCATGCACAGGATAACAAATTACAAAGATGACTCCCAGGATGACCCTACCATTAGCCAAGTTGGAGCGTTTTAATTTCGATGGGAATAACTACAGAAGGGCGGTAAAGTGCATCAGAGGACATCAACTCAGCAGCTCAGCATGCATTTTATGGAGAAGACACATTTCATGACTTAAAGGCGCGAGAAACATCTCGCTGCATAGCAGGGTTGTTTGCTGTGAGTAAAGGAATTTGCACTTACTTACTCATTGTCTTAAACCAGACAAATGCACAACAATTGCAAGATCTCGCAAAGTTGTCAATTCCTAATTGCGGTTACTAAGTAGCATAATGACAGGGACGGGTTAGACACTGGGATCTTCGAGCACGCTCCACCATTCAACTATATCATGGTTGAACTTCCTCAGCGTTATTTACTTGCGATATTTACATATCATTTAACGTTTGGAAATCTGTCGACCTCAGTATTTTATAATCTGATTGGCCCAGCATTTCCGGCATTGTGGTGGAGTGTGGGGAGTGGAGCGGTACGGGACAGGGGAGGGTGGTTCTGAATTCCCAAGTTTCTGGTTGAAGAAATTCCTCTTCACTTCAGTCCTAGATGTCCTGCCCCTTATTTTGAAACTATTTTTTTTTTCCGATTCTAGACCATCAGCCAGCAGAAATACCCTTTCCTTGTTTAGCCGGGCAAGACCTGAAAGGATTTTGTATGCTTTATGACGCCCTTCTCCAGCCTTCTCGGACAACACCGACTGCAACTTTTAGTATATGTAACCACAGCAATTTGCAATTATACTGCTCCTTTAGCCGTGTTAAAAATAATTCTAAGACACTTTACAGAGCATTATCAACCATACATAAAGTAGTCCTAGGATAGCGAGAAATAAAGATGAAGAAGCGTCTTAAACAAAGAAAGCCACAGCGGTATACGGAGAGGCCGGAATTTTCCAAGTTTAGGATACAGACAACTGAAGACGTTGTTGGCGGAGATTAGCTGTACAGGATAAACAATATACATGTACCGCTTGTAAAAGGTACTCAGGCGGCATGGATCTATTTAATTTGAACTTTTATTTCACTCAGCAATTAAACATTGTCGATTTATCAACGTTTGAGCAGTTTCCCATCAACCTCCCGTTTCAGGTCATTCAGAGATCGATTCACCCTCCTGTATCCGCAAGCGACCTTAAAATATTTTGTTTTGTTTCCATTTCTGTGGCATTGCGAATGAACACCGGTCACCTTTACATGCCTTAAAAATACACGTTTAAGTTCTTTCCTACCCCACTCCCACCCCGCCGCCATCACAGACCCCAACTCCATTTCGGAACATGTTCAATCTTACCTCGATTAAAAGTGTAGCTGACGCTGGCGGGCGCCTTAAGACATTCGTGAGGTATCAGGCAGGTATAAACTACGCTGCTCTGCACAGGCTGTGTTTCTTCCAATGAACTAGTAACTTCATAAAGACCATCCACGGTCTTGTTTTTCACAGTTTCTATTCCAGACTGAATTTTAACACCATCTCTTTGCCAGGAGATTCCTGAATCCTCAGGGTAAAAGGCAGTCGTTTTACACTCGAATTTCAGGTAATTCCCTGAAGCTCCTTCAACGGGAACGATTTTCAGGTCGGTAGGGGGAACTATAACAGAAAGTTTTTTTTTAAATTAACTAACATCCCCTTTTGTTTCCTCCTCTCCACTCCGTCCGCATCCCCATTCCATCCCACGTTTTTCATGATGCGACAACAGTTTTCCTTGTTATCGTATTTTAACCTTGGTCTTTGCATTTATTTTTAAAAATACACGGCATAATGTTAGGATGTTTTTCAAACAAAGCACAGCGAAGGTGAACCAGGGCGGAAAATCTTTGATAAAGTGGAGGATTTAAAATAATTCCAAGGGAATTGTCCATCTGAAAGTGCATTCGTTTGTTGGACATGTTTTTTTTTCTTTCCCTGGAGGAGATTCTCCCTGGTGGAAACAGGGGAATTAGGAGCCGAACTAGGCCATTCCGATGGAAAGGCTATTCGACCCTTTGAGCCTGATCCAACAATCGATTCGTATTTCCGCCTTCGCCTGAACTACCCACACCCCATCGAAATATCAATTTCACCTTAACGAATTACTGAAGTAAACATGCACCCTCTCGACCCGCAGTTAATGCTTAGGTGGAAGTAAGATCCTGGGTTTGTATTGTTCTGCTGTTTATTATAACAAATATTCTTAACATGTCTTCTCGGCATGTTTATGATGCTTGCTTTTGAGTGAGATATTTTACTCATTTCCAAATTTATGCGAGCTTTTATTGCCATCAAAGGTAGAGAATTTTTCAAATTTCCCCACCGATCTGCTTTAGATATTACAGAAATCCCATTTAGACAAAAAAAACACATTATCTTGGTCTCCGGTCGTGAGTCAAGCTGCATCGAAATAATAAATTACAAACACAGGATCCCAGAGGTCTTTATGTATGCTTGGTACAGTCCTTCATTCACTATCCCTGTTGTGTATGCATCACAGAAAGTCCAGGTGGTGAACCACAGACGAAATGGGTAACTTCACTGTCCTGTAAGCTTCACGACTGGGGATAGAATCTAATGTTTAGGGCAAGATCAAAGATTTCCCTCTTATTGGATCATGCCATTCATTTGTTTAAAAACAAAGTTAGCGTTTCGAGCATCTTAGTATTGGAAAAATGTGCAGCCAAAACGCTTGGCGACTCTGCACTTGAATTTCATTAATAGAATTGTAGAATCCCTACAGTGTTGAAGGAGGACATTTGGCCCATCAAATCCACACCACCACAACTTACTCTGCCATTCACTTCGGTTATGGTTGAACTGTATCTCAACTCCGTTTGTCCAGTTTTATTCTATTCCCTTGATCCCCAGGATTAATTTCCCTTCATATGCCTCTCGAAGTTTGAACAATTTGGTCCAGAATGGTTCGATCGGCAATTTACACGTTGAAAAGTTATCCTGTGTTGGTTGAATATTAATGGCTGTGGTATTATATCATTCACCTGAGTTGAAAGTGAATGCATGTTGGAGATGCCTATTAGGATGGTCTTTATAATCTGTTATAAACATGATGTAGGAGGTGTTATAATTGTTCTCAAGAAAGATTGGGACCCGAAATGTTAATTGTGTTTTTGATTAACCAGGACGTCCAAGGGTATCGCGGTGGATAGGAAAACGTCGTTTGACCACAATCAGATCAGCCAAAATTTTGTTGAGTGGCTGAGTGGAATTGAGGAACGAAAGGCTTACTCGTGTTCTAATTCTTATGCTCGTACTACCTCTGTCGATTTTCAGACACGTTTCAAGTCATTTGTGCTCGTATTTCAAACATCCAGTATCCATAGCACTTTGATTTTGTATCAATATTGTTTCCAATCTCGCATTTTAGCACCATTACTTCAGTTAGAGGTAAACTGAGAATTTTCCTCCATGACACAAAACCAGAAATTGCTGGAGAAACTCTGCAGGTTTGGCAGCATCGGAACGTAATAACATAAGAATATAAGAAATAGGAGCATTTAGCCCGTTGAGGCACCTCCGCCATTCAATAGTATCATGGCTGATCTTTTCGCGGACTGAACTCCACTTACCGTTCACTCGCCATAATCCTTAATTCCTTTACTGTTCAAAAATCGATCTGTGCCTTAATAGCATTCAACGGTGACGCCTTAACTGCTTCATTGGGTAAGGAATTCCACAGATTCACAACTCTTCGAATGAAGAAGTCCTTCCTCGACAATGTCCTAAATCTGCTCCCCCTTATTTGGAGGCTGTCTGTGAAGCGAAAAGGCAGCTGATATTTCGAGCCCAGTGACCTTTCTTAAGAACCGTTCTGAAGAAGGATCACTGGACTCGAAACGTTAACTCACACATATGCGGCCAGACATTCTGAGTTTCTCCAGCAATTTCGAGTTTTTCAGATTTCTAGCATCCGCAGTTCTTTATTTTATGGTATTTCATCAATTAATTTCACCCCAAGATTTGATTTGTTGTCCTGTTTCACTATCTTGACGCAATATCAACCGTTTCTGCACTCATTGCATTAACGGCACTGTGCAAAGTCATGATCGCAATGAGCGGTGGAATTGATCTTGAGAAAAGGCGCAAAACGGGCGAAAGCGAATCAAAGACCGTTGTACAGCGAAGTCAACGGGGAAGAGATCACACTGACGGTGTGAAGTGAATGCGCTATCACTGGATTTTCGTCGAATTATAAAACCTCAGGTCACATAAATTACACGAAACACCTGAAGAGTTGTCTGCCCCTGGAAGTGTCACTTACCGCATACTGTCAGCATCGAGCCACTTCCAGCTCCAATGAGAGTTTGCTGATGTTTTATTTTGCAATAATACATTCCGGAGTCTGCAACAGTGACATTGATGACATGAAGTGAGCCACTTCCTTTCTGGACATGAAATCGCTTTCTGCTGTCGGGTTCCAGAAAAGATTTCTCATTGCGTCTCCACCAAAATACTTCAGGAACAGTTTCAGATATGGGAAATGTGCAGAACATGGAAACGTTGTCACCTTTGGCCGACTTCAAGAGTTTGGGAAACTGTTCTACTTTGCTCGAAGTTACTTTAGTGACTATTAAAAATAAAACAAGTAAGAATTGTAATCATAGCTGCAGACTACAAAATAGACAAAACAACGGAGGAGTAAAATACAAGAAACGTTTTAGAACAATTACGCGCATCGGATTGGAGAAGCAGAGCATCTAACTTTGCAACGCACAGTAGCTGTGAATATGAAATACAGTCTAAGTTACACTAAGAGGGCACTTCGTAACATTTAAGAGTACCTGGCCAAGTCATAACCAGAAAAGCCATGAACAGAACCGCTGTTCTCAATGACATATTGCAAACGATTAAAGAGAGTGGGCTCCGTGCTGTAAACGAGGACAGAATTCTGAATGGTTTTGGGTCGGGTTGGGTCAAATGAGTTTCATTGCTAAATATGTTAAACTTGAGACGATGACATAACTTATCACATGACTAATGCGGCGTATTGGATATGGTTGTACTCCCCTGTGGGTGTTTGTTTGGTCGGCGGTCCCCTCCTAATTTACTGCTCAAACGTTTCCATCAGAAGATCGACAGTTGTGCTTTGTTTTCAATCACCACAGGGACACGGTTATCGAAAGACCTCCTTTGTCAACACTTACATTTTATCGTTAGTTTAATGCTGAAAATATTGTTTCAGACCGCAGTACTCCAGCTCCTTCATCTAAACGATTCCTCTTCACGTAAGCAACTATTTATCCTGGGACCTCTTGAGGTTCTTGCCATCATTATCTTTAATATCCTCCGATCACCCAAGTTTCCAGCAGGAACCATTGGATTGGTAATTATATTCATCTCCTTTTTTCTACTTCAGCGCTGATGAGGACAATTAGACTTATTTCCAAATCGTTTTCTTTTGGAGCTATCAGTCCACTCAAACCACAACAAATAATCACAGCAATGCGTTTGGTGATACCTGGAGATGGAACGGCGAGGAGAAACAAGTTTGTACAGCGTTCACGGAGCAAGGGAACTTCACTGAAAGTAAGACCAAGTTTTTCAGACTTTCAGCTTGTTGCAAGTGGCAGTTTGCTGAATAGAATTATTTGCCCTGAATTAGTAGACGAATGTCATTTAGGAATCCAGGTGGTAACCGTCATCTACGGATCTGCACGAACATTTGCTCCTCAGCAGGAACGGTTAGGCTGGGACTCATTGCGACTGTGAAATTCAAAAACCTCGGGGCCTTTTAACAACCTGTCCTCTAGTTACCGCGTTATCTGATAGAATATGTTTTATCCTAATTAGTTTATGCCTTCAAAACCTTTATGCTAGTTTATGCCACGAAAACTTTTCACAATCTTGAATGCCGCCAACCTCTATCAAGAATAATACCACTTCTTCCACATCACTGAAGTTTCTCAGCTCTAATAACATTACAATAAGTAACTTCTAACGTCCACTTTAAGGCCTTGACATCCCTCAGAGTTGAGCATATATCTCAAGGCTGGGACTAGTTTGATATAACTTACTTGCCTTATGTTTTATGAGCCATTTGTCTCCCACCTTCAAAATATGGCAAACACACCTTAGACCTTTACTTTCAAGTACATCTCTCTTTTCTTGTCAATCGTTAAAACGTGAATCATTCTGTCTGTTTGCTTTTTTAAAACTAGTATTATGAACATAAGGAGCAAGGCAAGATTGTTGTCAATCCCTAATTATCATTGAGCGAATTATCCTTGTTCATTTTAATGTGGAGTAGGAAAGGCGGCAGGTTTTGTTATTTGCCAATCAACCCGTTTAGAGAAGTTATGGTTCATTACTACAGCCTGTTTCACATGGCTCTGTTGGCTCAGAAGTGGGGAAACTATCACTGCAGCACAAGAACCCCTGTGGTGACAGGTCAAGCCCGGAAACGCAAGGTGACCTCACATTTCAACTGATTCAGGACAGAGTTCTGGAAGTTATACTAATAAATGGTTCGTTACACTCTCTAACCATAACTGTGAGATCTTTAATATTGCCATAGGCATGTGAAATTCCTCTTCGCTTCGGCTTGATCTAAAGCAGCGAAATTCGGTTGGCAGAGATAACAAGGTGTCGAGCTGGATGAACACAGCAGGCCAAGCAGCAAACAGAGGAGCAGGAAGGCTGACGTTTCGGGCCTAGAATCTTCTTCAGAAATGTTCATCCAGCTCTACAACTTGTTATGTCAGATTCTCCAGCATCTGCAGTTCCTACTATCCCTGAAGCAACTTCGGTGAGCAATTTGGTTGTTGAAGAATGAATGGTCACTTTAATTGCTTCCCCTCATGATATCCTAATAATTTGCGAGTTTTTGACATCTATGTATGATACTGTTTTCCTTGTGCCGACTTACAATAATTATCTTCCAAAGAAGTTAAAGATAGATACCACTGGAGCAGAAATAAATCGTCACACACAGGCGCAAATGCGTGTCGTAATTATTTGTGGTGTTTGAAGAACAAAGCCGGATGACGATTTACAACGGGTAATTGTTACTAAGTAGCAAAGGGCGCAATATCAGGTCAGGTATCAGTAAGATCTCATACAAAGGTAAATTTAGATTGGTGGAATGAAAACCCCGAAAATGGAGACATGACATTAAATATTAAATATTTGAAATACATTCATGATCTTTCAGTATCTGTTGACTTTTTTATGAGCCACATTGGGGTTAATGACTGGAGATTTGGTTATGCTTCGTCACACAGGAATAAGACTTCACTGTGCAACACTCCCAGGTTTTTCTCCATTTAATGAAGTCATAACAGATCTGGAATCTTGCATCTTGCACTTGATATGTGATCGAGTGCCATTTCCCTGCTGCGTGCAATGTACCAGAAGATGCAAACGCTCAGCAGATCAGGCAGTACAAGTGGAAGAAGAATCCAAGGACAGCAATCTTTCAATAGAAATTCGTAAAGTTCAGAAGCGTAACATGTTGTGACAGAGAGTTAAAAATCGTGCAAAAGGAGGCCTCTGAAAATGGGAACACAGAAGTGATGGACATTTGGAGAGTTACTCGTACATAGCCAAAGAGAATGGTAATGCGCGAAAAGAAAAAAATGAAACAGAATGCGTGCCCTTGAACAGGTACACTGCTGTAATATGAGCAACAAAACGCAAGATTGCTTTCAAGAACGGATAAACTCAGTGTTTCGTCCTTAAGACTATAAAGTCCCCAATCGGACAACAAGACGCTCTTGGTGCTGCTATCAATGAGCATTACTGGAACACAACGACGCATCGAGCGCAGAGAGTTTCAGTGTGAAGGTCAAGTGGAGAATTGAAATGGTAGCTACTGGGAGTTAGGGAATCGTGCTTACAAATATTAGCACATTCACATCAGTTGTGTTTCCTAGAATTATCGAGTTCAGAATAAAATATTTGGCTTTTTTTGTTTTCTAGAGTTGAATAGCATTCTCGCTATTAGCGATCTCAAGATTAAATGTTGAGTAATGTTAAATAGCATCTGCTTTGTACAGAATATTGATTCTATCAGAAAATCATGTTTAAAAAATCTCACCCATCACTTGAAGGAATAGAAGGAAGGTTTTTTTTCGTTTTCTGAACTTAGCCAATACTGCTAAAAAAACGGGAAATTATCTGTATTAATTGTAGTTCTCTATCGTGCACAGGTTGTCAACAGCTGATGACAATTGCGACTACAATTGAAAAATATTTTCGCAGGATAGACTCAGCAGAGTTGGCGGCACTGTCGTATGCAGTCGGGGTGGACTTGACCTGGCAGTCCTCAACTTCGACTCTGGGCCCCATGAAGTTTCATCACTTCAGGTTAAACGTGGGCAATGATCTCCTGCTGTTTATCATATGCCATCCTCTCTGTACTAATGAATCAGTGTTCTCCATGTTGCACAATGCTTGGAAGAAGAACTGAGGTAGCAAGGGCTCAAAATGTACACCAGGTGGTTGATTTCAATGCTGACCACCAAGAGTGGCTCTGCAGAAGCACTACTGTTCGAGCTGGACGGATCCGAAAGGACATAACTTCTAGTCTCGAGCTGCGGCAGATAGTTGAGGAACCAAAAAGAGGGGGGAAAATAATACTTGACCTCATCCTTACCAATCTGCTGGCAGCAGATGCATCTGTCCATGACAGTATTGGTACGAGTGACCACTGCACACTCCTTGTGGAAACATTGCCCCGTTTACACATTGAGAATACCCTCCATCTTGTGGTGTGGCTCTGTCACTGTGCTAAATGGAACAGATCATGCAACGTAAGCCTGGGCATCAATGAGGCGCTTTGGGGCGTCAATAACAGCAGAACTGTACTGCAGCACAATCTATAACTCGATGGCCTGGCATATTCTCCTACTCAGTTATTAACGTTAAGCTACAGGATTGACACTGTTGAATGGACAGTGCAGGAGGGCGCACCAGGAGTAACACCAGGCATACCTAAAATTGAGGCATCAACCTGGTGAAGCTATCAAACAGGAATACTTGCATGCCAAATAGTGGGAGCAGAAAATGATAGACAGAGCTAGGTAATCCCAAAACCAACAGATCAGATTGAAGCTCCGCACTCCTGCCACATCCAGGCATGAATTGTGGTGGACAATTACACAATTCACTGTACAAGAAGGAAGCTTCACAAATATCCCCATCATTAATATTGGAAGAGCCGAACACACCAGTGATAAAGGTAAAACTGAACCATTCACAGGAAACTTCAGCCAGAAGTCCTGAGTGGATGATCCATCTCAGTCTCCTGCTATGGTCCTCAACATCACAGACACTTGTCTTCAGCGAATTCGATTCACCCTCCGTGATAACATGAAAATTGTTGGAGCCACTAGATACCGCAAAGCTTATGAGCCTCGCCAACCTTCCAGCTGTAGTACTGAAGACGTCCGCTCTACAAATTGCTGCGCCCCTAGCCAAGATCTTCCAGTACATCTACACCCTGGCATCAATTCGATAATGTGGAACATTGCCCAGATATGCCCTGTACTCAAAAAGCAGTATAAATCCACCCAGCCAATTATTGCCCAAACAGTTGACTCTCAATCATAATTAAAGTAATGGAAGTTGTTATTGACAGTGCTAACCAGTATTATCTGCTCATAAAAACCTGCTGACTGGTGTCCAGTATGGGTTTAGCCAGGGCCACTCAGCTCCTGGCCTCATTACAGCCTTGGTCCAAACATGGACAAACGAGCTGTATTGGAGAAGGGACTTGAGAGTGACAACCAGTGACATCAAAGCCATATTGGGCTGAATGTAGCATCAACATGTCCTAGCAAAATTGGAATTGATGGACAACAGGGAGCAAACTCTCCACTGGTTGGAGTCATAAGTGGCACTATTGAAGATGGTTGTGGTTGTTGGAGGTCAGTTATTTCAGTTCCAAAACATCTCTGCAGGAGCTCTTCAAGGTTGTGTACAAATCCAACCATCTTCAGCTCTTTCATCAATGACCTTTATTCCATCATAATGGCTGAAGTGGGGATATTCGGCAATGTTTGTATAAGTTCAGCAACATTTATGGCTTCAGCTACTGAAGCAACCCATGTTCAAACGCAACAAGATCTGGACAATATTCAGGCTTGGGTTGATAAATGGCAGGTAACATTCGTGTCACACAAACGCCAGCAATGATCAGCTCAAATAAAAGATAATGTAACCACTGTCCTTGACATTCAATGGTGCTACCATCACTGAATCTCCACAATCAATATCCTGGGCTTATCATTAACCAGATACTCAGCCGGACTCGCCACATAAACACAATGAATACAAAAGCTGGTTCGAGGCTCGGAATACTGCTGTGCTTAACTCACCTCCTGGCCCCCCAGATTCTGCCCACCATCTACAAGGCACAAAGTAGGTGTATGATGGAATACTCCTCACTTTACCTGGATGGCTGTATGTCAAACAACTCTGAAGAATTTTGATATCACCCATGACAACTTCGCCCACTTGATTTGCATCACATCCACAAGAATCTACTCCTTTCACTGTAACAATGCTCAGTGGCAACTGTGTCTACCTTCTGAAAGATGCACTGCAGAAATGCACCAAAGATCCTTTGAAAGTACATTCCAAACCCTGGACCACTGCCATCTGGAAGGACAGAGGCAGCAGATACATGGGAACACGTTCAAATTGCTCTCCAAGCGACTCGCCACCTTGACTTGGAAATTCCCTTAATACGGGTGTTGAGGATCACCCTCTTACGTGGACTGCAGCAATTAAAGACGGCAGTTCGCCACCACCTCCTCAAGGGCATCTATGAACGGGCAATAAATGCTGGCCAGCCAGTTACGCCCATGCCCCACTTCCCAATGATATTTAAAAAAAGGTCTCATGTTCATAAACGTACTTTCTCTGAATTATGCCTTTCAGGCTCTCATATAATAGGTACTGTTCACATGCCTTAATGAGCTCTTCTGGAGCTATGGCCAATATATGTCATAGATGGTATTTCCAGATTATCTAATTGTTGTCCATGTTACTCATCAGATTGTTACTTCTCTTTCATATTTCTTCAGACGACAGCAGTTGCCAAAACTTCAAAAGTACTTCATGGTGGTGAAGCCTTTGTAGAGAGTTGCATGTATATGCAAGTCATTTCTTTTATCTGCTGCTGGTAATAAGATTTTGCAATGAACGTATCTGTTTCCATTTTTCCCTCTGGCACAAACAAATAGTTTAACAGCGAGTCAATGAAGTGCTAAATAAAATAAAATATATTTATTTCACCAAGATGATATAGCTGACATATATAAAATTAATTAGAATTTAACATTTCTCGAGAACTCTTACAGAACTCAGTGCGCATGAAATGCAATATTATGAAGTGATAGCAGCAAGACAATAGCACTGAGCTGTAACTTGTTTCTTCCCAATGCTCCCATTTCCCAATGTAAATCCAGAGCCGGGATTTTAGTGGAATTCAGAACATTGAGTGAGAGTTCTGCATCTGATTCTCAATACCCAGGCGACCTAACATCACAACTCTTGCCACAGCAGCCTCAGCTCTTTGACAACCACCAGGATGCTTGGGTGCATTAATAACGAATGGTCATCTCTTTCCCTCTGCAGAAAATAACTGTTTAAATAAAGATGAGAGGCAAGAACCTCATAAAACGACGCTGTGTCACGTTGCTTGTGTGTTGCTTAGTAGTCGAGTAGTGATGTACTTATATATGATATACTATAACGATATGCTCTTGTGAAATTCAAAATGACGTGAATAAAAGTTGCTTAGTACAGTCACTCATCGTATTGATTGTGTCCTGGCTAATATTCATCCCTCAACCAACTTCACTGAAGTGTGTTTACTGCTCGTTATAATGTTTCCGTTTGTGGGGCTTTTTTATGTGCAGTGTGGGCACCATGTTTCCAGCATGATAGTGACAACATGACAAATGTAGACGTATCAAATATGTCAAGTTATTTGAGCTACTTTGGTAGCTCAAGTGGCCGCAAAATGCGCTGCAGAAAATCAATGGGTGAATTGCATTATGTTATTTTCTACCACAACAGGAGCATTCCTTTGGAATGCGCAAACTACAATATTCAACAGTTCATTACCTCGAGAAATTGTTGAGCCATAGTTTTATCCTCCATAGTAACTGGATATAACTGCCATTTTCCCTCTTTCTTTTCCTGGCTTGATGTAACTTAATAAAGACGGATTAAGTTTTCTGGATGTAGTCAACAGTTCAGTGATTGACTCGAAGGAAAAGCATAAATGATTCTCTGTTAGATATTCTTACATTAAAAGAAAATAATTTTCTCTAAAGTGAATTATATTTAATGTTGATAGTAGGTAAATCACATAGCTGGATTTGCACTCTGCTTTAAGTAGACTTGGAACCGGATTTCTGACGTTATAAATGGATGTGTAAGGCGACGTGAAACGCCACTGACAAGACCTGCAATGTAAACACCCGAAATGAAGCAGCAGCGGGTATTGAACTAATGACAAACTCAGAATAACAATGATGATTGAGTTGACATCGGGATAATGGCTTCGCACATTGCCTTTCAGAATCAACGCGCTTAGGAATTGCTAAACATGGACATTGCAGAGCGATTGTAGAACTGTTCGGTTGCGAAATTATAAATACATTTCTTAAATTGTACTTCGACCAAGCGTCAAAGTAAAATGAGCGCGGTGTTAACTCGCACCATGCCGAGATGCACGCAACGTCTAACCGCAAGTGTTTCCATCATGCTATTAGCTGTAATGAAGTTCTGTTCTCCAAATGACTGCAATGATTAACTAAATGAAAATAAAAACGAGCTAGAATTTGGAATCTATTGTAATCTATTTTAGTAGATAAGTTGCAAGAGTTCACACTTGAGCGCCAACAGTAATGTAATAGAAAAAATGCCAAAAATAGATTTCTCTGCGCCCAAAACTTTGAATAAGCATGGAATAAATGACAAATGAGAAGAATTTAAAAGTAAAAGGACGAATTGAGGCGAGAAAATCAAAACTAAAGAAAGACGGCTATACAGGCGCACACACGCATGTAACAGTAAAACAATTAGTTAGTGTACAGGGGTGGTAATGGCCTAGTGGTATCATCGCTCGACTGTTAATCTAGAGATCCAGGAAAATGTTCTGAGGTCCCACGTTTGAATCCTTAGGACAGATGGTGGACTTTGAATTCAACAAAATATCTGGAATTAAGAATCTAATGATGACTATGAATCTATTTCCGATTGTTGGAAAAAAAAACCCATCTGGTTTACTGATGTCCTTTAGGGAAGGAAACTACCATCTTTACGTGGTCTGGCCTACTGGTGACTCTGGACCCACAGCAATATGGTTGACTCTGAACTGCCCTCTGGTTAATTAGGAAGGGCATTAAATGCTGCCTAGCCAGTGATGCCCTCATCCTATTAATAAATAAAATAATATAAAAAAGTTCATCAGGCGCTTCACAGAGAACGTTATCAATTATTTTACGGCTGAGTAACATCAGATTCTGGTGCTTAATGAAATATCACGTTTAAAAGGGCACACAGGCAGAGTTATTTTTTGGATTGAATTACCGAGCTTTTGAATTTTTGCACCCCAGGGTATATCCACAAATGATGAAAATTAGACATGAACATGAGATCAGAATTAAAGCAAGAACAAGGTATTAAGGGGATTTGAAAACCAGAGACGAGAATTTTAAAATAAAGACTTTGCTAGATCAGAAGCCAATGTAGATAAACCAACAAGGAGCTGATGTCTGAATAGGAATTTGCAGGACTCAATGGCAAGTGCACAGACATACATAAATGTATGTATATATAGGTGTTCATAAACAGTCATACCCACATTCGCATGCGGGTACGAGCATACAAATATTCAAATGCAAACAGTCATAAATACCTACATACACAGAGCAGACCAAGCACAGTAAATTAATAGTGAAATTGAAGACGAAAATAGTAGCGGCAAAGAGAGGTTAAGAATTGATTGGCTGTTGTAATAAAATAGAGCTGAAATGTCTTCTACAAACTTTAATTAGTAAACAGATGGCAAAACGTTTCGTGGTAGCCATTGGTACAAAGCTGCGAATTATATTGAGAGGCCATATGCAAAATTAGAGAATGTCATCACTATTTTGATTGATGTTAACCAAAGCAGACGATGCGAGCCAATAACATGTCGAAGTAGAGAGAGTCGAATGAATAAATTGTGGAAAAAACGGCTGGTCAGGATGCACTGGGAAGGCTGTTTGTCCTAAGAGCGGTTGGGTGCTTTGTTTAAATGTCTTGCTTCCTGGACTGCACATGCATGTGAGGGTGGACAGACGGGGAGTAAGGGTGAATTACCATAATATTTTATTCCTTCCTAGATGCAGGGGCACCGCTAGAAAAGTGGTCAGCAATAATACTCAACTGATCCCACCTCATCTCTCGTCCATACCCAGTGCCATGTGCCACCACATGCACATTTTTATACCTCTCTCTCCGTCAGCACCACTTCACACTGTCTCAGGCTCCAGTTCCATTTTATTCATTGTTTCATGCACAGCTTTAACAATAATCACTTTTTCTTCCTTTCAGTTGCTAAGGAATACAAGCTTCAAAAATTCACAGATTGCTGGTGCCCTTCTGGATTCTTCCTCCCTTCTTATTCACTGTGACTTTATCCCTTCTTCTAATTCCACAATTTGTCTTGGATTCGCGATACTGTCTGGGTGTTCACTCTTCCAACGAGGGTCAGTTACCTTGAATGGCTGGTTTGCAATGCAGCATGCCACGAAAGGTATGGGTTTACTTTATGCGTTGACCATAAAAGATTTTCCATCTCAAACTCTGCCGTAGCCTGAATCAAGGTGACTCTCAAGTTGAAACCACCACCAGTCATCTCTCTCTAATTTGGAGAGCAGCCCTATGGTCTAATAAGACCATGGTGACTTTTCTTTTTAAACTCAGATGCCGACAATCAATACACAGCAAAGATTTTAATTTCTGCCTTTTTGACCCCACCTCAATGAATTTCAGGATGAACATGATGTTGAACTCTGGGGCAGGAATCCCATGCTACTCCATGGACTCTTTTATGCATTTCCAAGCACCCTCCTCTACTGGGACCCTCCCTCGGTCTTTCAGCTTGAGAATTGTCAATTTGACATTGAATGCCTTACTTGCCCAGTTCCCCTTACATACTGTAACCTGTATCCCTCCAAATTTGCTGCACTCCAATTATCGCAGTTCTAACCTTGAATCTGTTACCAGATTTGCTGGTAAGGATGGTGCTGTTCTCTTCTACTTGTTACACGTTCAGCACCTTCTTTCTGGCACATTGTTTTATCTGACCCCACAGAACATCAAGCTGTTATTTTTGTGATGGTTACTAACCTCATGTTTTACCGAGGTCAATCTCCACAGTTCAGGATGGGACCTGCAACTGCGCGTAATTCCAAGGTCCTGGACATCTTTGTCGAACAAAGAGATCTTGAAGTGCAGGTTCACAGTTCCTTGAAAGTAGAGTCACAAGTCGACAGTATAGCAAAGAAGGTGCTTGGTACGCTTGTCTTTATTGGTAATTGCACTGTGTATCAGATTTGAGCCGTCATGTTGCAGGAGTATAGGTCATGAGTGCGGCTACTTACTGCATTCACTTCTGGTCTCCCAGCTATAGGAAAGACGTTGTCTAACGTGAACGGGTTCCGAAAAGATTGACAAGGATATTGCCAGGTTTGGAGCGTTTGAGCTATAGGGAGAGGTGGGATAGGCTGGTGTTATTTTCCCTGGAGTATCGGAGGCTGAGGGCTGACATTATAGGGGTTTATAAAATCATGAGGGCCGTGGATAGTCTGAAGAGCCAATGTCGTTTTCCCAGGGTGTAGGAGTCCAAAACTAGAGGGCATATGTTTAAGATGAGACGGGATAGAATTAAAAGGGGCCTAAGGAGTAAACTTTTCACACAGAGGGTGGTGTTTGGATGGGACAAGCTGCCTGAAGAAGTGGTGGATGCTGGTACAATTACAACACTTAAAAGGCATCTGGATGAGTCCATGAGCAGGAATAGTTTAGAGGCATATGGGCTACATCCTGGCAAATGGGACTAGATTCATTTAGACATGTCTTGTCGGCATGGCCAATTTGATCTGAAATGTCTGTTTTCATGCTGTACATCTCTACGACCCTATGACTCTAATGCAGCATGATGGGGTTCAGTGTTGTGGGCACAACTGTTTACAATATGTATTGATGACTTGAATGAGGAAAGTACATGTTCTATAGCCAGGATTGCAGATGGTACAAAAAAAAAGTTGGGATATCAAGACATGAGGGTGACACAGGGTTTGCAGAGAAGTATAAAAAGTTACATGAGCAGGCAATCATTTGATAAAAATGTGAAGGAGTACATTTTGCCAGGAAAAATAGAGGACCTGAATACCATTTAAATGAATAAAGACTGAAGAAAGCTATGAAACAGAGAGATTTTTGAGTCCTTGTCCATGAATCACAAATAGCTAGAATCCAAGCTCAACAGTTAATATGGAAGGCAAATAGAATGCTGAAAGATAAAAGATTCTTCTGGGACCTGACAGGTTAGATGCTGAAAGATTGCATCCCCTCGTGGGAAAGTGTCAGATAGAGGACATAATCTCAGAATCATGGATTGCACATTTAAGACAAAGATGCAAAGAACTTCTTCTCTCAGAGGGTCGTGAATCTGTGGAATTCCTTCCCACACAACCTTTAAAACTGAGTTTTTAATGATATTCAAGTCTGCGATAGATTTTTAAATAGTTAATGGAATCAAGAGTTATGGTGAAAAAGCAGGAAATTAGATTATTAGATCAGTCATTACCTCACTGAAGGTGGAGCAGACCTGATGAACTGAAAGTCCGACTTCTGCTCTAATGTGTTATGGCCTTGTGGTTTGTATTTTTCACTCTGGGCACCTCCACAATGCGTACACTATTCTTTCCTACTGCTCCCATCTACCCCAACACTCTTAGGTCAGCAACATAAAAGCAATTCTACAGCCCCCTTCAATTCCGATGAAGAGTTCCTACTGGACTCATTACATTGACATCGCTTCTCTATCCACTGCCAGACGGGCTGAGTTTCTTTCAAATCCAAAACAGGAGAATATTTTCAAAATCTAAGCTGAATATTCGTAAATGAAAAGAGGAAACATTTCTTTTTCACATAAAGATTCATTGGAATCTGGAAATTGCTCTCCAAAAGGCCGAAGATGTGACCTTTTAAGATTGTGAAAAAAGATTTGTGGTCATTGATATTATTCATGAATCGGGAGCCGTACAAATGAAAGGTGTGGGGGTGCAAACAGCCATAATCGAACTAAATGATGAATCAGAATACATAGGCTGAATGTTGTACTGTATTCCTGATCATATAACTCAGTTGAAGAAACAATTGTAGATACATACTACTCCATGTGCATTAACTTTACAAAGGTTTAAAAACAGTAAAATTATATGTGGTAACTCTGTGAAACCGTGAAAAAATGCTTTAAGTAGCCTACCTTCCTGATTCTCCGGTATATTCACCAACTATTTGCCGCAGTAATTGCAGAAATTTGGATGAATGCTGAATCGAAATATAGTCCAATTCATTTAACTTGATCAATGCTCAATAGGGACATTGATCATATGATATAAACTACAATGTAAACTCCTGTAACATTTCAACTCAGCAGGCTTGTAAACAAATATATTTTCTATAACATTTCAAACTTCATGCCTGGTTGATTCAGTGTATCTCTAATGTCAAATAGCTTTGATTAATTGAAGCACGAATGTGCTTTGGACAACTTTGTCAGACAGTTGGTGGAATCTGGTACGTTTGATTTGACAAGAGTGCTGCATTGAGTAGAGCCTGGATCCAAAGTGATTCTGCTGACGTCCTCAGTGTGAAAGTTCCAATCTGGAATGGTTTGTTGTGTACGAATGAGGAGGCGGATTTACTGTTTCACATCCAAATATTTAACTTCGGGGAAATATCTTTAGAAACTGGAAAATGGTTAAAACGAGGAAGACCAGCAATAAGTTCATTGGTCATTGATTTCGACCTTAGAAGAGAGCCAATGTCCAGGTTAAAAAAAAATCAAACGCCCACACCCCAGACCAATTCATTAATTTTCAACAAAAAATAGAGAACAAGCAAAGGGAAAAGTAGCGACGAAAATGGCAATGTGTGTGTGGAGCCTGAGGACACAGCTGAGGTTTTTAATGAGTACTTTGCATATGTAATCACACAAGAGACGGACGATGTAGGTCAGGAAGACATAGTGTCATATATTTCAACGAATTACAGTTGAAAGGGAGGAGGTATTAACAGTTTTAACGTTATTGAAAGTAGATGAATCCTTAGTTCCCTGTAAGAAGTGCCCAAGGCTTTTGTGGGAGGCAAGGGAGTAAATTGTGGGGTCTTTGCCATTCATATTTAAATTCTCTCTGGCCACAACGGGGATGCCAGAAGATTGGAGGATAGCTAATGTGGTACCTTTTATCAGTAAAAAATGGCAGAGATAAACACAGAAACTACAAGCCTTGGTGTTTAACATCTGTGGTGGTGAAACTATTTTGATAAAAGTAAGAGTAGAAATCGGAGGATCGAGTAGACAAATGCATGGCTGAGGAGCTGTTGCAGGGGAGAAGGATTCACATTTTTGGATCATTGGAATCTCTTCTGGGATGGAAGTGACCTGTATAAGAAGGACGGATTACACCTGAATTGGAAGGGGATGAACATCCCGGAGGGGAGATTTGCTAGTGCTGTTCGGGAGGATTTAAACGAGCAAGGTTGTTGGGATTTGTGGGTGCACGTGGAACCTGGAGAGATGGTGAGGAAAGAGATCAATCTCAGAATGGTACAGTTGGGAAAAGAAGTCAAATAATCAGGAAAGGCAGGAAAAAAAGCAGGGAACAAGGTAGGACTGGAAAATTAATGTGCATTTATTTCAAATGCAAGAGCCCTAACAGGTAAGGCAGATGAATTCAGGGCATGGTTGGGAACATGGGATTGGGATATCATAGTAATTACAGAGATGTGGCTCAGGCATGAATAGGTCTAGCAATTTAATGTTCCAGGGTATAGATGCTATAGGAAGGATAGAAAGGGGGTGCAAGAGAGGAGGGGGAGCAACGTTTTTGATTAAGCATAAAATTGTGGCTGTACTTCGGGAGGATATTCTGGTGAATACTTCCAGGGAAGTTTATTGGGTAGAACTGAGAAACAAAAAAAGGATGCTCATCTTATTGGGATTATTCTATAAACCCCAATCCCCACCCAATAGTCATTGGAAAATTGAGAAACTAATCTGTGAGGAGATCTCAGTTATTTGTAAATTAATAGGGTGATAATGGTAGAGGATTTTAAAATTCCAAACATAGACTGGGACTGCCACAGTGTTAAAGGCTTGGATGGAGAGGAATTTATTAAGTGTGTGCAAGAACATTTTCTTATGCAGCATTTGGATGTACCTATTAGAGAAGGTGCAAGACTTGATCTACTGTTGGGAAATAAGACTGGGCAGGTGACTTGGCGAGCACTTTGGTGCCAGTGACCATAATTCTATTAGTTGTAAAATAGTGATGGAAAAGGATAGACTGGATCTAAAAGTTGAGTTTCTAATTTGGAGGAAGGCCAATTGTGAGGAGTTTAGGCAAGAACTTTCCAAAGTTGACTGACTGTGGATGCTCGCAGGTAAAGGAACAACTGGAAAATGGGCAGCCCTCAAAAATGTCATGACTAGAGTCCAGAGACAGTATGTTCCTATTAGGGTGAAGGGCAAGGCTGGTAGCATGTGGCAAGGCTGGTAGCATGTACAAATGCTGGATGACTAGAGAATTTGAGGCTTTGGTTAAGAATAAAAAGGAAGGTACAGACAGCAAGATTGAGTGAATCCCTGGAAAAGTACCAAGGTAGTAGGAGTACACTTAAGATGGAAATCAGGAGGGCAAAAAGGGGGCATGAGTTAATTTTTGCAAACAGGGTTAAGGAGCATTCAGAGGGATTCTACAAATATATTAAGGACAAAAGGGTAACTAGGGAGAAAATAAGGCCGCTTAAAAATCAACAAGGCCACTTATATGTGGAACCACAGGAGAAGGGGGAGATCTAAACAAATATTCTACATCAGTGTTTACTGTGGAGAAGTGTGTGGATGATAGAGAACGTGGGGAAATAAGTAATGACATCTTGAAAAATGTCCATATTACAGAGAACGTCTTAAAACGCATTAAAAACTAAAAGAACTGCGAATGCTGTAAATCAGGAACAAGAACAAAGTTGCTGGGAAAGCTCAGCAGGTCTGGCAGCATCTGTGAAGGAGAAAACAGAGTTAAAGTTTCGGGTCCGGTTACCCTTCCTCAGAACTCAGGAAGGTTCTGAGG
>NC_063346.1:54360360-54379839 GCF_021869965.1 Rhincodon typus
GTCAGAGATTAGTGACTTCATGTGTGTAGCTGTAGTTTGAAGAAGTCAGTGTATTTCTTTCGATCACATGAATTCAGAAGGTTCTGGTGACAACAGTCGTATCAATCGCAGTTTCTATCCCACGGTTTCTTGTTCGCTAACAACCAATGCTGAAACACTAACATTGTGTGCAAGCTTCTGCCTTAATCAACATGTTAACCCCATGCCACGCGTAGTCAATGCGCCACACAGCAACAAAACTTAATGAAGAAGATGGGCTTCTGGATAATTGACAACTTAAGGAACGAATCATGAGATAATGGGAGGTGACTTCAGTCAATGCCGAACACTCTTAAGAACCCTTTAGAGATTGATCACGTGTCCCTTAAACCAATGAGCAATACATCACTCATGTCTTTTTAAAACTCTCCCCCTCACCTTAAAAATGTGCCCCCTACTCTTGAAATCCCCTATCCTACGGATAAGACACCTACCGTTAATCCTATATATACCCCTCATAAGTTTGTAAACTTTGAAAAGGTCACCTCTCAAAATCTTACACTCCAGTGAAAGACATCCCAGCCTATCCATCCTGTCTTTACAACTTAAACCTTCCATACCCAGCAACATCCCGGTAAATCCCTTCTAAACTCTCTCAAGCTTAGTAATATCTTTCCTATAACTGGGCTATGAGAACTGGACACAGTACTCCAGAAGAGGCCTCACCAATGTGCTGTACAACCTCTCCATGACTTCCTGTACTTAAAGGACTGAGCAAAGGAGGCAAGCATGTTAACCATCCTTTTAACTATCCTATCTGTATGGCATGCAAACTTCAAAGAATTATGCAACTCAACTCCTAGAACCCTCTGTTCTATGGCCCTCCTGTTAATTGTATAAGTCCTCCCACTGTTTGTTGTGCCAAAATGCAATAGCTTGCATTTATCCAAATTCAACTCCATCTGCCATTTTTCAACGCGTTGACCCATTTGATCAAGACCCCATGTAATCTTAGGAAACCTTCTTCACTATCTACACTATGCCATCAATTTTGGTGTCATCCACAAACTTAATAACCATGCCTTCACTATTCTCACTTGAATCATTCATAAATGACAAAGAAAAGTGAACCCAGAACAGATCCCTGTGGAACATCACTGGTGTCAGTCCTTCAGTCTGAAAAACAACCCTCCATCACCACTCTCTGTCTCCTGTCTTAAGCCAATTTTGTATCCAATTGACAAGCTCACTCTGAATCCCATGTGTTCTAACTTTACTAATTGGTCTACGTGTGGGGCCTTGTCGAAGGTTTTACTAAAATCTGAGTAAACAATGTGAACTGCTCTGCCATCATCAATCTTTTTGGTAACTTCCTCAAAAAAAAAATCAATCTAGTGTGTGAGACACAATTTTTCTCCAACAAAACAATGCTGACTATCCCTAATCAATTTTCATTCCTCTAAATGTCGATAAATCCTATATTTTAGAATCACCTCCAACAATACTTTAACATACATCAGAAATTTGGGTATAGTAGTGGTGTACAGTGAACAATAGCATCTTTTTACATTGTACTCTTGATCAATATAACATCTCTAGCAATGGGAGTATAAATAGGCTTTAGATACGGGTCAAATCTGTTGTGGTATTCAATTATATGATGAGTGACCTTCTATATTCGTACCAGTTTTTTATTTTCCTGATCACCATTATCTTTTGATTCTGCAGAGCTTAAAAATCTATTAATCTTAGTCTTTAATATACTCAATGATTGATATCGTTGACCCTCTGGGATTGAGAATTCTGGAGATTCCTAACACTCTGAACAAATACATTATTCCTCGTCTCAGTCTATATTCGTGTCCCTTTATCCTGAGATAATGGTCCAATTTCCTGTTCGTATGCAAGCAAAATTCACGCAGTTTGAAACTGAACAAAACAAATAAGTTTTAACATTTTCACCTCTGGTTTTAAGTGTCCTGTTACTATGTCCCTTATAACAAACTGAAAGTTAGGCGAACTTACCTTTCATTCAATATATTCTTTCTTTTTCATTTTTGAAACAGTATAATTATCTTTGGTATTATCTAATCCAGCGCTGTAGGAAATTCTCAAAGATTAAATCCAATATATCCACTAAGTCTACACCCAACTCTCTTAAAAACCTATGGCTAACAATAAGCTCAACTGTTCCGTTTAACCTTTATTTCAGTTAAGTTCTCCAGTACTTGCTCTTTACTAATAATAATTAATTTGAATTTCCTCACTCTCATTAGAACCAATTTTCCTGTTATTTCTGGTTTGTTATTTATGTTTTCTGTGATGAAGACAGATACAAAACATTCATTTAATGTCTCTACAGTTTCTTTATTTCCAATTTTAATATCTCATATTACTATTGTGAATGAAGCCAGGTTTGCTTCTTTAGACTCTTTGTTTCCTTCAACTTATATTACATTCAAAACTAGGTTACTCTCATATCTACATTTCTCCATCTTCATGAATAACTTGTCATCTTGCCAATTGTGGGTCTCAATGCCGTTGTTAATAATACTGTAAGAGTTATTTCATCAAATGCTACAATTAACCTTTTTGATTTACCCATAGTTTGTCCACGTATCCTGTGGAGACTTTACTTTTCAAGTGAATTTATGTTTGTTGAAAATATTGAATCACATTAAATATTTGTCATTGCTCATCAAGATTCATACATTTTAATCTTATGTCCTAATTTTCCTTGGGCAACCTTTCCTTCTTTAATTGCCTTTGTTTAAATTTAAATCCATGCTTTGAACTTTGACCCATCTGCCTCAAGCTTAATAGGGTATCATATCCTTTTAGTTAAAATATTAAATAATTAAAATAGTTTCTTAATAATTTTGCTCATTCTTTTATGTAAGTTTGCACTGCAAAATGTCTTATTTACTGATAAACAACCTTAATGAAGCCCTGAACCCTAACAATCCATTGGTTGGAGTCATATATAGCACAAAGGAAGATGGTTGTAGGTTTTGGAGACCAATAATTTCGGACATCTCTGCGCAAGTTCCTTAAGATACTGTGCTAGGCAAAACCAACTTCAGCTGCTTCATCAATGACCTCCACTCCATCATTGGATTAGAAATGGAGATTTTTGTACAATGTTCAGTACCATTCATCCCCACAGTGTGGAGACAGGCCATTCCACCCAACAACCACCCAACAAGTCCACACTGAACCTCTGAAGAGCATCCCCTTCCCTTATCCCTGTATTTCCCATGGCTAATGCAACTGACCTACACATCTCTGAACACCATGGGCAATTTAGCCTGGCCAGTATACCTAATTTGCTAATCATTGCACTGTGGGAGGAAACTACAGCACCCAATGGAAACCCACGCAGGCACAGGGAGAATGTGCAAACTCCACACAGACAGTCACTCGAGGTTGGAATCAAACTTGGGTCTTTGGCGCTGTAAGGCTGCAGTGATAACCACTGAGCTACTGGGCCACCCTAAATGACTGAGCCACCATGCCACCTATTCATGACTCTTCAGACAGTGAAGTATTCTGTGTCCATTTGTAGATGATTTGAGCAACATTCAAGGTGTAGGCAGAAGTAAGAAAGTTAATATTCATGCCACAGAAGTGTCAGAAAGTGACCATCTCCAACAAAAGAGAATCTAACCATCTCTCATTGATATTCAAAGGCCTTGCCATCACTGAATTCCTGCATTATTACAGGACTAGCTAGGAAATTGTTCTTCCTTCATTAGTTTAGATGAGTCAAGTCCATGTATTGACTTAATCTATAAGAATATCTCACTATCTCACCTTTCATACACTGTTTTCTGTAAACTTAGACTTAAATGTACTCAGCAAAATTTTACCAGCCAATTTGTAATTTGCACTGGTATCTTGTGATCTTCTGCATTAGTTTAATATAATTTTACTTTTATACCATATCCTCTGTTGTGAAAATAAGTAGACTCATTCCAACCACATAGACAAATAAATAAACCACCTAACAAATGGCCTCTAACGCATATAGTCAGTATTAGGTGTTTGATTTCTTGAGGAACCCTTACCAATTAAGCAAAAACTGTGAAAATGAGCTCAGAGTTTGGATTATGAGGGCATGGCAGTACACAATCCACTTTCCAGAACAAAACGGCAAAGAGGACGTCATAAAACATCATCTTATCTTAGGAAAGAGTCATGTAAGTAAGAAAAACAAATCAGAATTAACAGGAAGAGTCTGAGGGAGGATCACTCAACCTGAAGTGCTAACTCTGATTTCTCTCCACAGATGATGCCAGACTTGCTAAGCTTTTCTGGCATTTTCTATTTTTGTTTCTGATTTACAGCATCGACAGTTCTTTTGGTTTCTTTCATCCAAAATTAACAGGATTGAACCCTCAATAATTGAATCAGTTAGAAGACAGGGAAAGATTACATCAGTCAAAGCCCATTCCCCTTGAGGGTCCATCACAGATTGATCCCACACTTCTTGAGAAAATTAACATTGATTCTTCCCTCATTAGAACATCGATAATGCAGTGGGTTGTTGTATGGAAAGTGTTAATAAACAGCAGCACTCACGGGTGACTAAATGGATAGCAAATTTGAAACTGAGTTTAGTAGAGCCTGCTGTTTTGTCAAAAAATAAGACTGCATAGATGTTGGACCAATACAAGATACTCCATTACTTATACTCTTTGCCCATTCATTTATTTGGATATGTTTTGATATATACATGGATTTGAGTTAAATTTGTAAGCTGAAATTTCCAATGGTCACGATCAAAATCCTGGAGGTTTCAACTGAACAGCAACTGAACTGGACAAGCCATATGAATGCTGCAAAGAGAGAGTCAGAGGCTTTGAATTGGGTGCTAATTTGCCCCGCAGCCCGTCCACCATCTACAAAGCACAAATCAGATGTGTGATGGACGACAAATCACCTGCCTGGATAAGTGCAGCTCCAAAGTCACTCAGGAAGTTTGAGATCATCCAGGAAAAAATAGCCTGCTTGATTGGCACCCTACCGACCACCTTCAACGTTCCGTCTTTCGATAACCACACACAGTGTCTGCGGGCTTTATCATCTAAGATGCACTGTAGCAACCCACCAAAGCTCCTTCAACAGCACCTTCAATGGCACTTGATTGGGTGGTAGTGTCCCTTCCTCTGACATTGGCTTTCCGTGTTCAAATCTCACTTTCTCCGGAGGTGTGTCATAACATACCTGAACAGTTTGATTGAAAATAAGGGCAGCAAGAGACAAATATAATCAGAGTGGCTGCAGTCCCATCTGCTACCACTGGGAATGCACTATCTCACCACTCCACCGTCTGACTGAAATGGTGTCGCTCTCGGTAGAATACAACACCGCTGCAGTCTGCAGGTGGCGCTGTTGCAGGAAGGAACAGTTTCAATCGACGAGCCGAGTGTTGCCGGGAAATGTAGTCCGCGGCGAGACAGCGACTGCCGGTGATACCCTGTGTTTGGAACATTTGGTCCGGGCTTGGAATGAGCTCCAAGAGGGTACGGAGTGACCCGGGAAATGGGGTCGGAGGGAAGAGACAGCTGAAGGAGAGGGAGCTTGTGGAGCTGAACTCATTGCTGTTGGAAACGAAGGAGCGTGTGAGCGAGGCCTGGAGCCGGGGACTCGAGTACTCACATGGTGAGGGGAAGCGAGGGGTTTGCATAACAGCCAAGGGAGGGCAGTAGGCTGGAAAAAGGGGACCTCAGAGTAACCGAGGCCGGTGAAACAATTCAAATGCTATCTTAGTTCAGTGGATAGTCTCCTGTGTTGGCCAGAAGACGATGAAGCACAATGCAGAAACAAACACAGAAATTGCTGGAAGAACTCAGCAGGCCTGGCAGCATCTGTGGAGAGAAAGCAGAATTAACAGTTGGGGTCAAGTGACTTTGTTTTAATGTTTAAAGTACTGAATGCAGTATTGATAAGAGTGGTTTATTGGCGACGTGCTGGTTTGAGATGACACGTTAGCCGTGTTTTTTTGTGACCGTAATTGCAACTGAGTTAACAACGTTAGACATCTTTGAGTTTCGGATATTAATAGGAATATCTGAATTTTGCATGTGCGCAGTTACATGATGAAATGCCCAAGTTGCTGTTAGTTGAAGTTCCCTGGTCTGAAATCAATGAGTTTCTGAACAGACAAATTTGTACTTAATATCGCTGTAAAAACCTTTGACAAGGTTACACTTTGTTGACTAAGATCTGATCTCCCACTCTCAAATTACTGAACAGCTTCAGTGTCAGTGGAAAACTAATTTTATATTTGTAGATTGCCAAATTTATTCACGTTTAAAACATTTTATGTTTAAAGAAAGTTATCTTTGCAGTTTACAGTTACATCCCATCTATATTTTCCAATAATTTATTTTGCTTTCAGCAAAGTTTTGATCAAGGGTAAAAATTTGACTGCATTTTTCTCGCTAATTTCCTGTGGATGAGAATATTACAGTCTGGTTACCATTCTCAACAATATCACTGCTGGATTTTGGATTTGGCACCAGATTCAGATTAATGTTGAGAAAGTGGAAAGCCATGCCTCATAAATTAGTATATCATTGTGTGCAGCTTCCTATGAGGTCAGTAGTGAGTGCTGTTGCTTCACCGATAACTATGAAATCCTCAGCTTGTGTTCAGTGAAATTTAGAGCTGACTGCATCGGTTGTGGTGGAGCATGGAGGTCTACTACTGTTCCAAAAAACATTTATCCCTCAACCACTCCACTAAAAATGAATGAACTGGCCATTTACGTCTGCAGTTTGTTTGAGAGCTTGCTGGGGGAAATGTTATCTGTGTCTATGTAATTGGATAGACAACAATTCAAGATATAATTGTGAACATTCAGAAATGTGTGGGTTAATCAAGGGCAATCAGCTTGGATTTGTTAAATGAATGTCATGATTTGCAAACATAATAGGATTTAAGTTGGCAGAGATAGCTGGATGGAGAAAGGAATGTGTTAAGATCTGTTTATGGATTTTTCAAAAGACGTTTGATATGTTGTCTTACAAAATGGCTTGCCAGAAAACATCAAGTACTTAATGAGGAAGTGTAATGGAGCCTCAAAACCTAGCAACATGGACAAAAAGATCAGCGGGTAGACAAGATGTCAGAAGTTAGAGAAAATGGATGTTTCTATTGGTCCCTACTTTGGCAGGCCACTGGTGTTAAGGTATCAAATCTAGGGATCCATTTATATACATGTATGATGGATTTCTGTATTAAGTATAGAATCACTGAGGAGCAAGCTCAGCTATGCTATTGTCACTAAGATTACAGTGTGGATCTGGCATCAGGTGCTTGATTGCCTTTGGAGAGAAGTGGTGTGAAGTTTTCCAGACCTTGCAGCCTCATCAGGGTTGGGTTAAACAGTTGGGTGCAACTCTTGTGCCAAACCTATGTCATAAAATGCACAAGAAGTCTATTGGTCTTCTTGAACATATTTTAAATCTGAGTATGTTTGATTTAAAGGAAAGTGTAAATGAACTGACTGCCCCAATCTGTGCATTCCAACACGAATGGCTAGAAAGAGAGCTCATCATATCTAACCTAGAAAATTCCAGTCAAACCAGGTCGTAAAATGAGAGAATACCATTGAAATAGTGTACAGATATTTCTTCTTCATAGTCTTTAAGGGTCTGTTAATTTAATTTATGTTTTACTTTTACAGATGCTTAACGTTAATAAAATATTACATTTCTGTTATATTTTGTTAACAAAACTGCTCCTTGCCAAGGTATTTACTGGAATCTTTGCTCCTTTCTTAACAGAGAAGGGCCTTGCAGTGGGCACACAGCCATTTGCACATTGCGTGATATCAAATGTTATCCAGAGACACAGATTACTGGAGGGTCTTCAGAATGAGCTTCTCCAGATGAACTTCTGTGAAAAATCGAACGATCTCTATCAATTCAAGCAGGTGAGAAAGAGATTGTGTGAAGCAAAGGTTTGGTAGGAGAAAGGTAGCAAAATGGGCAGGAAATTTTGATAATCTGCACAACAATCAAATTGAGCCATGGAGTTAATGGTTCCATTATTTGCTGACTTATTGAATGAAAGGACTTCATGGTGCTCTGACTATATAGGAGTAATGAAAGCTAAGAGATTTTCTGTATGGCAGAAGGATCAGATACTGTGGTATAATGAAGGACTCAAGTGGAGTGAACACATTGAACTAATAAAGTAAGATGAAGGAGAGAACTGATTAATTTGCATTTACGTCATGCCTTGTCACAACCCCTGATGATTTTGAAGCCTTTTACAGCCATTAGAACTTTTGAAGTGCTGTCACTGTTGTAATATAGGGAGGTATTTGCACCACAATATTCTTGGAATGATGTAGATGAGGTTATCCCAGTAGGGTGCAAACCCTGGAGTAATGTTACATGTGGTAATCTTTGTTCAGTAGACATGCTGGAGTAACATAGAGAGAGGTGATTGGATGTTAAAAAAACCTTTCCAGAATCATGTACAACAAACATATTACCTGTTCAATCTATCCATCTACAACTGCTGTTGTCATATATAATATCTTACAGCAGATCGTATACTGTGGGAGTTTTCAAATATTTGCAAGTGCATAATATATTCGCAGAAAAATCCACGGTGAACCCCCATATTGTGATGTCTGAAAGGGCTGTCTGTAAACATTGGTGAGATGTGATTTCCCTACAGAGTTGACAGAGTGAGACTTTGGATGTGAACATTCATAACTAATTAAGCTTCAGATGCAGCTACTAAGGAAGAGGTATAAAAAGTATTTTTTCAGGTGGAAAGAATATGATGATGTTTTAGACATAAATAATATGTCCCATTCCTCTCACAGTCTGATGACCTCTGGAAGAAGGAAGAATATCACATCTCAGCATTAAGATGAGTCACTGGGAAAACATCTTTTCTAGGGCACAAAATGAACTAGATAATTGGACTGAAATGCAGTGTTTTCAGGCGAGATTTCCTTGTGACAGCACTGATTTTAAGTTGAATTGTCCTGGGTATGCTTTGTATATGTTGAGGGAGCTAGTGTGGAAGTGAAGTTGACACCACTGAGAGCAGGCTGTTGTTGCACAATTGGGTGAAATGTAATAATGAATAAGCTAGTTGAAAGAGTTAATGGCAGAAAGTAAACTATATCTTGATAAAAATTTAAGAAACAAATTGATCTCAGCTATGTTACTGTACAGAAGCCTAGTTATTGTTGCTTTGATTTGGTTTTGATTTCTGCAAGCGAGTATTTCTTCAGTGCAAATGCTTGGAATCACTTCCAAATATATGATTTCTGCCTTTTCCCAAAAATGTTTTCTCCTTTGGCCTTATGTACCAGGCATTTTCTCTGGCTCAGATTGATCAATATAATCCTTAATTTTCATATTTGTTTATTTAAACCTTATCCCCGTACCATTAGTAACTGTTCTTGCCCCATACACTATTTTGACCTCTACAATAAGAGATAACAGTGTGGAGCTGGAGAAACACAGCAGACCAGGCAGCATCAGAGGAGCAGGAAAGTTGCCGTTTCGGTTCGGGACCCTTCTTCAGAAGATATGTTCAATTTCTCTGTATGTCCACTCCACATTCGAATTTTTGGAAGGCTCTTTGCTTCTTCCTTCAAAGGAAGCCTGAACAATCACCATCCAGCACCAAGAGCCTTCACTTGGCTGAGGTCATTCTCACTTCAAACAATTTCTCTTTTAACGTGCCTCACTTCTCCAAGTCAAAGGTGTAGCTATTGGTACCTGCATAGGTCTCAGTTATGCCTGTCCCTTTGGCATATGCAGAACGTTCCTTGCTGCAGTCCTACTCGGGGTTCCCTCTCACTAGTCTTTCTCCAGTACATCAATTACATCATCAGTGCTGCTTCCTTCTGTCACCTGGAGTTGGAAAATTTAATCAAATTTGCTTCCAGTTTTCATCCTCTTCACTTTGTCCATCTGTGACTCTTTCCTTCCCTTCCTTGATTTCTCTAATTCCATTTCTCAGGATAGGGGAGGTGATGGTCTCATGGTATTATCACTGGAATGTTAATCCAGGGACCCAGGGAATGTTCTGGGGACTCGGGTTTGAATCCCACCATGGCAGATGATAGAATTTGAATTCAATAATAATCTGGAATTAATATTCTAATGATAACCATGATACCATTGCCGGTTGTTAGGGAAAAAACATCTGGTTCACTAATGTCCTGTAGGAAAGGAAACTGCCATCCTTACTTGGTCTGGCCTACATGTGACTTCAGACCCACAGCAATATGTGGTTGACTCTTACCTGCCCTCTGGGAAATTAGGGATGGGCAATAAATACTAGCCAAACCAGTGAAGCCCAAATCCTATGAATGAATAAATAAAAAAAGGATAGTAATATCCAGTACGGGCCTACCGATTCCCACAATTAACTTGACTACACGTCCCTCTCACATTGCTTTCTCTAAGGACCACATTCCATTCTCCCAGTTTCTCTATCCCTTGTATCTGTAGTGCTGATCCTGCATTCTACAAGGATGCCTCTGATGTATCCTCCTTTCTCTTCAACTCAGGATTTCCTGCTACTTTGGTTGTTGGGGGCCTCAGTCATGCTTGACCCATTTCCCCCAATTTTGCTGTCATCCCTTGCCCTCCCTCCTCAAACAATGATAACAGTTCCCTTTGTTCTCACTTTCTACCACACCAGCTTTTCCATTCAAATGATCATCGTCCTCCAGCAGATTGCTATCACCAAACACACCTTACCCTCCCCTTCCTTGTCGGGATTCTGCAGGGGCCACAACCTCCATGACATCTGGTCCAATCTTTCTTCATGCCTGACACTCCCTTATACCACCCTGATGCATTTGCAGAAGGTGTAACGTGACCTTTACTACCTTATTGTCCAAGGTTCCAAACGTATCATTTCGGTGAAGCAGCATAAAGACTTGTCATTCTTTTAATTTATCTACTCTGTTCTCTGCTCTCTGCTCACAATGTGGCCTTCCCTATGTTGGCAATACCAAACATAAATTGTGTAACCACTTTGTAGAACACCTTTACTCTGTCTGTCAGAATGAGCGCAACATTGCAGTTACCTGCCATTTCAATGCACGGTCTTTCTGGCATGCTAACATTTCCGATCTAAGCTTGCTGCAATGCTCTAGCGAACCCCTTCTCAAGTTGTAAGGTTGAGTCTCATCTTCTGTTGGGTACTTTACAGCCTTTTGTTGTTACTTGAATGAGAATAGCTGATCAGGACAGTCTGAGTGTTTTCTGTTTTGTTGTTCACTAGACCCAGAACAGGGCTGTATTTGATGTTATGCCAGAGGACTGTCAGCATGGACCAGTTTGGGCTGAAGGACCTGTTTCCATGCTGTGTTACTCTATTACTCTGTGTACTTCTTCAGTCATGCAATACAACTCAACTATATTGGCATGGAATATACTGGAGCAAGACCTGATCTTATAACTCCGATCACAAGAAATGAATGCTGTCAAGTAGGCTGAGCTAATGTTAATTTTTGTTGGAATTTGCGCAGGAATGCTCAGATATCCTGTTGAGGCTGATCTGGAAGCATTTGCATCCACCAGCTGTGGGTGTTGACCCACATTATTTATGTTTTGCACAAAATATTCTTTCTCATATGAAACAGGATGCAAACTGAAGTTTAAGTCACATAGCCCTCTGAGATTGACTTCATTCTCATTGGAGGGAGGTAACTGGTGGTGATTTAACCTGAGGTTTACCATGCTTCAGGTGACAGAAAAGTTGAGAAGGAGGATTCTTTGTGGCAACCTCAACTTCTGTAGGAATTTGAGCCCATGCTGATTGTGTTGTGTCACTCTGTTAAACTGCAATTGAAAAGCTTAAGCTGTGCTGAAATTTAAACTGATGCTGTCGCAGATGTGTTGCTCTGTCTCGATGATGAATTAGAAGGGTGGAGGATAGCGTTCATCCTGTGTCTTGTTCCTAAATGGGGAACTAGAGACAGTGGAAATTTGGACCTTTGTGGTCCAGATGGTAAGTAGGATTAATAATTATATGTTCCAACTTTAATCCTGACCCAGTAATGCCTCCATCCCAGAAATGTTTATCTGGCTGCCATCGTAATTCTGCCTTTCAGTTTTATGTTGAACTTAACAGCAGTTGTTCAGATTTGTAAGTTTGTGGATATCCTGGGACTGAATGCTGGGCATAACCATTGTGTTATCACAATGTACCTGTGCAAATGCAAGTAATATGAGTTAATACTCTTGGTAGTATTTGGGGTCTTTATGGACAGTGAGGTTACATCAGGGTAACTGTATCTCATGGGACTTGGGCAAGTTTCTAATGGAATTCAGATATTCTCATGACCAGACAGTTGCTGGAAGCAGAGTGGATTGAGATGCGCATTGGGACCTTGCAGAATCCCAGACGCAGCAGAATCCATGAGAATTATCTCGTAAATTGAAGATTCTGATTGGCATTTCTCCTACACCTGGAAATCTCTGAACGAGTCAGAACACCAAAGAATTTGGTGGGTTCCAAATCAGTTATAATAATTACATGTGAAAAGTTAGAGGATTAAAGACCTACTGTAACTCCCAGGTAAGTGTTAAATTGATTCCCCGACTCAATATTCAACCACCTCCCCTCCACCACCCCAATCCCTGCCAACATCACTTCCTTAAATCACCCTGACAAGTATCCCTGGCCTGAAAACCCAGAACCTAACCCTCGATAGAAGCCCCAGAGCTGGCATCCTTTGCCACCAGCCTGACTCTCCCACAACCTATTGGCTGGGTTGCACCTTCAGGACCTGATCTGAATCTCTTGGACCTGATACCCACTCCTGACTATTAGCCTGATATCCCCTGACCCAATAGCCCCTCCCTGTGGTGGTCAGAACACCCAGGACTTGACACCTGGCATCTGCCTATGATGACTGCTGGGTTCTGACCCTCCTACTCCCTTCAGATGTCACCATTTCGTCCCCCACTACTGGACCAACCACCTCCTCACCCTCTGGCTTGATCCATCCTCCTGCCACTGGCCCTCACTGTCCTCTTTTCTCTCCCCAACCCTTGGTCCTGCCACCATAACTACTAACACCAACCTAACCTAAGCATTCCATCACCTGCCTGGTACCCTACCCATTAACCGACTGCCATCTTGACTCCACACTCGCCTTACATTCTCACCCTTTTATAGCAGGTGTCTAAGTGGCTGGACATTAAATAAGAAATACTAGACACTAATTGTTTGCAAACAGGGCATGTTTACAAATGTTCACTTTGCTCATTGATTCATTGATTTCTGGCCAGACTGGAAGCTCCATCCAGGAATTTCCAGCTCGGAAACCATCTAAACATATCTTAATGAGGTCAAATCCAACCAGGGGTGCAAATAAATTTTCTGACCCTGGTGGAATATCTGGGTCAATATGAGTATTGTTGCAGAAAGAATTAAATTGAGAAAATGCAAAATGTTTGTTTTAGGAAAATGGGGGAAATCACATGGAATGTGTCCAGAATGCCATTGTCTATATAGAAGGGATTATGTCAGAAACCTCTTTTTTTTTGTATATAGTTCTGACCTTCTGTCACTAACTGGGGGAAGATTTCAAAGACTAATCTCTTCTCATTTGAAGGTGGAAAGATTGAAAAGCTAGATTAGAATTCTAACCAATTACCTGAAATTCAACTTAAATCTCAATTCTGCATTGTGGTTGAAAATTTCCAGCCTCTGATGCAGATATAGATGATGCTTAGATTGATTTGGCTTTATTTCACTTGCAGTCTCAAATTTAAGGTTAGAGCAGAATTGGAGGTAGCGGTGGACGGAAGTTTGTGTCTCATGACTGTAATGTGAGATGGACACAAAATTGCATCACAATTTATAAATAGCAATTAAATAAATTTACCCTACGTTTATGACTTGGAATTTTAGCCTTATGATCACGCAACTCAATTAGTTGTCTTTTACAGATCATTATCAGCCTCAACAGATTGTCAAAACTCTAATTCCTTCATGGAGCACATTAGTTTTCTTTGAGGTTTCTCTATGTCTGTCTATCATGTATGGATCTAACAATCTTTAAGATAATCTGCATGATGACAATTTGTGGTCATACTGTGCATAATAATTTTGAGACTATTTAGTTCTTGTTTACAGTTACATTGATGAGATGTTTCTGCAAAGTATTTTGGTTTTGGTCTGCTTCTCGAGTGCCTGTAATGTTGTGAAAGTGGGTTTCCCAATCTCTCTATGTGAGAAGAACGGGGTAGATGAATGCCAGGGAGTTCATGAGGCAGGCAGTGTGTAGGCAGAGGCACGTTCTTTGCATGCAGTAATTGCATACAGCTGACTACATAAATTCTGGGTCCGCAGACGGCCAGAATAAAGTTACACCAGATGTTGCACCAATTAAATGTGTCAAACTGGCTATGGTTAATTATCCCCTTGGATGCTTTTACTTGTTCAAAACATGTTGCAATTCTCTTCTTGGGAAGTGTGCCCTTCTCACTGTTGGCTTCTTTTTGCCCCACTTGTACGTCACCACCCATTAAACTGGGTTGGATGTCCAAAACCTGGCTCAGTGGAACTCGTGCACTCTGTAAATAAAGGTTTAAGATTTGGTTGAATCTGTGCCCTTATGGATAGAATGAGGTAAACATTGCAGCGTAGAAAGTCCTATTCAGCCCATAGTGTATGCACCAGCTGAATAAACTGGCCATCCATTCTAATCCCACTTTCCACCGCATGGTCCATAGCCTTGCAGGTTACAGTGCTCCTTGCGCTGATCGAATTTCCTTGTAAATGAACTGAGGTTTTCCACCTTAACTACTGGAACTGGGCAGCAAATTCCAGACACTTATTATCAAGTTATCACTTATTTCCTATTGTGCACTCTCATCCTTCTAATAATCACTCTAGATCTGTGTTGGCTGGTAATTTACCTCTTTGCTCAGGGAATCAGGTCTTTCTTGTCAATGTTATCAAAACCCCTCATTATTTTGTACACCTCAATTAATTTAGGCCTCAGCTTCCTCTGTTTTACGGGAAATAATGCTCGCTAATCCAATATTTTCTCATAAATGCAAACCTTGGCAACATTTTTGTAAATTTTCTCTGTGCTCTCAACAGAGCAATTATGTTCTTCCTGTAAGAACTGTCCAAAAATCTCCACCTGTAAACTGACCAATGTCTTAAATAGTTCCAGCATTATATCTCTGCTTTTGTATTCAGTACCTCGTGCAGTAAAGGAAAGCATTCCTTGTGCTTTCTTTACAACCTTATTTACCTGTCCTGCCACTTCTGGGTATCTGTTGACATGCACTCTAAGATCTTTCACTAGCTCTGCCCCTCTCAACACTGTCCCATTTATTTCCTTGCTTTGTTTTCCCGTCCCCAACTGTGTAAACTCAGAATTCTTTGGATTGAATTCTATTTGCCACATTTCCAACCACCCAACTAAACTGTTAATATCATCGTGTGGTCGACGGTCATCCTCTTCACTGCCTGGCAATTGTTATGTTTTATAAAGTTTTCCCAATCATGCCTCTCATCTTTAAACCCATCATTAAAATATGCCACAAACAACAACATCTAAACCCTATGAAACACCATTGGAAATCACTTTCCATTCCCAATACATCTGTTAATTGTTGTTTTCTACCACTGAGTCAACTTTGCATCCAATTCACCATATTCCCCTGTATCCCATGGAATTGAATTTTTCTGACCAGTCTGCCATTTAGAACCTTGTCAAATACCATACTAAGATTCATATTGACAACATTCACTGCACTACCCCCATCCTTCCTCCTTGTTATGTCTTGAAAAAATTAATTAAATTAGTAAGGCTCAACTTTCCCTTAACAAAACCATGCTGACTACTCCTAAATAATATGTGCCTTTCTGAGTAATAGTTAGTCCTACCTCATAATGTGTATTCTAATAATTTTCCCTTCATAAAGGTCAGACTAACTGATCTATCATTATCTGCTCGTCCCTGAGTAATAATAGAACAAGGTTCACAGACCTCCAGTCCTCTGGTATCTTGCCTATATCTAGCGAGGTTTAGTAAATGAACTTCCAAGCATCCGGTATTGCCTCCCTCTTTCCTTTAACAGCCTAGGTTACTTTTCATCCTGGTAATTTGCCTACCGAGCTGGAATTTCTGCATCATCCTTCTCCTTTGTGAAGACAAAAACCCTGTCCACAACTTCTGCATCCACACAAAAGTTGCCATGTGCATTTCTGATAAGTCCAACTTTTTCCTTCACCATCCTCTTCTCTAAATGTGCCAATAGAGCACCTTTGGATTTTCCTTAAGTTTACAGGCTAGTATTTTTTTTTTTCTCTTCTTTCTTTGCTTTCCTAATTTCCTTTCTCACTTTATTCCATTCTTTCTATATCATGTAAGTTTCCTGAACTATTACTGTTTTCCAGATTGAAGTAAGCTCTACTTTCCTGCTTTATCTTACTGTGCATGCTTCTGGATATCCAGGGATATCTAGATTTGGTGTTGCCACCCTTTTTTTCTTGTGGGGGGACATGTCGACTGTGTGGCTGGAGATTCTCACTTCTGAATGTCGCCCACTGATTTACCACCAATTTTCCTTCAAGTAGCTGTAACGTATCCACTTTTTTGAGATCATCTCTCAGCTTTATAAAGTTTGCCCACCTCCAGTTTAGAAATTTTACTCCTCATCTAATTTGTCCCCAAATGTGATGATGCAAAATCAAACTATTATGATCACGACCTCCAAAATTGTCATCCACTACAACTTCAATCACCTGCCCAACTTTATTTCCTAAGACTAAATCTGGAAATGAAACCTATTCATTGGGATATTTTTCAGTGGCTAGAAAAGTTATTTTGAATATAGTTCGAGACTTGTGCACTCTGTGCCCATCACATTGTTTGATTCTCAATTGTTGTTTGGATCATTGATGTCCCTAGCTATATTACCATATTGATTTTGCACTCAGCAACTTGCCTAAAACTTATTTCTGTAACTCTGTCCCACTATTTGGGAGTTCATAATGCATACCTAGCACTGTGGCTGCTCCTATTTTGTTTTTGAGCTCAACCCTTATGGCCTCATTTCATGCTTCAATTAGTATATCATCCCTCATCATAACTGATTTATTCTTGAATCGATAATGTCCTACCTCCATTTTTAAGCCCTTTCACTGTCCCACCTAAATACTCACTTTGCAGGGATGTTGAGCTGCCATTATTGCCCCTCTTTAAGCAAAGAGTTCATTATATCAGTGATATATTGCTGCCGTATATGCCCTCAGCTCATTGGTTTGATTCGGTATATTCTTGTATTTACATACTGTCTTAACCTGTTTCCTGTGCATTTCAGAGTCACTCGCTAAGTTTCTTCTTCCCATTCCCTGCTCTTGAGTTTGTCCCCCCCATGTCCTATGTCTATGCTAAATAGTATTTGGGACTTGAGACTACTGTTTTGGAAGTCTTGCTTTTCAAACTTCTACCTAGCTCCCTGAAGTCGTCTTTCAGAACTTCATTCCCATTCCTACCCAAGTTATTGGTACCAATGTGGATTACCCTACCCCAGAAGAATGTCCTGCAGCCACTTTGTATCATACTTTACCTTGGCAGTAAGAAGGCAATATACTGTACGAGAGTCATGTCAAGTGCCACAGAAATGTCTGTCTACTCTGCAGAGTATGGAATCCCCTATGTCTATGCTGTTCCACTTTTCTTCCTCAACATGTCCCCTCTTGCCTAGTACAACTTAGCCACATGCGGTGCCACCAATTTGGCTCTGGCTGCATGTTCCTGAGGCGCCAAAACCCTCACCAGTATCCATAATGGTAAGCTGATTGTCAAGCAAAATAGACTCGGGGGACTCCTCCATTGTCTGCTTGGTTCTCTTAGACCATCTGGTGGTCACCCATTCCTATGCTGTTTGACACTTCTAAACTGTGGTGTTACCACTTCCTAAACATGCTATCCATGTTGTCATCTGCCTTGTTCATGTGCCATAGTGATTTGAACTATTGCACAAGTTCCAAAACTTGGTGCTGAAGCTTGTGCAGCCTGCAAACTTGTTCATCTGAAACAGATGATGAGCCTATGACTTTGCATATATTGCTGGATGTACACTCGACCTGACTGAAATGACTTACCATCTCTCAAATTTAAAAACCATTTATTACGATGAAAGTAGTAGAAAACTTAGAATCACTCACTAATCATTTTCTTCTCCCATACTGAATTAAGAACCATCTACAGAGAGTGAAAACAGTAGAATATGAAAGAATACCTCTCCTCTTCACTGAACTGCCACTTAACTCACCACCTCTGAACACCCAAAGCAACACTCAGTCCAGACAATGCAGCACTGTGGGGATGCCTCCATTTATGCTTCCTCGAAACAGCTAACTCAAACTTAAATAGAAATTTCAGAAATGGTACAGTGGATGCTTAGTATTCATCTTCTGACTATGACCTTGTTGGGGCTTGAATAGCAATATATACCACCATTTGACATTATAAGTGTAATTTGTAGCTTTTGCACTAGTTTGGTTTCTGTGTCACATAGCAAGGTGTAATAGGTATTGCCATTGTTTTATTTCTTATGGAGGAGTGTTTGCTATTGCAAAACCATTCATTGTTGTCATGAGAGTTAATTAGGCATCATACATTTTTTTCTTAGTGCAGTGTGTAGAATATTTCATCGTTTTAAAATTTGATGCTCAATGCTATGCTGCATACTTTGCCTAATCAGGTGTCTGAAGTTCTGTTGGAGTCGAAGTATCGCCTCTCTGTCAGAAGGCTGGTTCCATGGGCTGTCATTGGAGAGGCCAGCTCATTACATCGAATCTCTTTCTAATCGATATCCACATATTGCAAGTAATGGAAGTGCAGATTTGACCATCCTGGTCACAACCAGCATACTTAAGTTTTTGGGGAATGGGAGCTAAACGCTGCTGCGCAATATATTATTATTTGAACCCTAAAACTCAGTTTAAATTCAGTGCAAGGCAGTTGAGACGAGATGCAAAACCCATGTATTGCAGTGTTTAAAATTCAGCCATCACCCACATCCTTTGGTGGAAAGAGTTCCAGAATTCTACTATCTTTTGTCTGAAAATTTGTTTCCTGATTTCCCTCCTAAATAGACTCACTTTAATTTTAAGATTATAACTCCATATTCTTGATTTCCTTCACTAGAGGAAATAGTTTTTTGACACAAACCCATTTAACCTTTCAAGCATTTCAACCAGATCCCCCTTCAGTTTTCCATGCTCCAGAGAATACAAGTCATCTTTATGTAACCTGCCCTCAAAATATAATCCTATAAACCCAGTGATCTTCTGGTAAATTACAATACATATCCAATTTTTGAGTTTGAGAAGTAACCTGATTCTGAGCCAGCAAGAATGGCCCAGATTTGTCATAGCAGATCTTGTTGGATTTTGCATTTTAATTTAGAATTTGAAGATTCACCGAGTAACCTCCCCCACCGTGCTTTCCAAAGAGGGGCCTGT
>NC_063346.1:54380339-54392651 GCF_021869965.1 Rhincodon typus
GTGGAGGGGACCCAGGGAGATAGTAAGGAAAGAGATCAGTCTGAGACTGGTATAGTTCAGAAAAGGAGTAAGTCAAATACTCATGGCAGGCAGGAACAAAGCAGAGAACGAGGTAGGACTGATCAATTAAAGTGCATTTATTTCAATGCAAGAGGCCTAACAGGTAAAGCAGAAGAAGTCAGGGCATGGTTGGGTGCATGGGATTGGGATGGCAGAGCAATTACAGAGAGGTGGCTCAGGCATGGACGGGACTGGCAGTTTAATGTTCCAGGGTGTAGATGCTATAGGAAGGATAAAATGTTGGGTGGGGGGGGGGGGGGGGGGGGGTGGAATAGATGAGCGAGTTAGGCGTAAAATTGTGGCTGCACTTTGGGAGGATATTCTTGGGAATGTATCTAGGGAAGTTACTTGGGTGGAACTGAGAAATAAGAAAATGATAATCATATTTTTGGGATTGTTCTATAGAAACCCCCCTCCTACCCCCCAGGAGGCAGCGGGAAATTGAGGAACAAATTCGTAAGGAGATCTTAATTATTTGTAAATCAATAGGTAACAATAGGCTATTTAAATTTTCCAAACATAGACTGGGACTGCTGCGGTGTTGAAGTCTAAGATGGAGAGGAATTTGTTAAGTGTGTGCAAAAAAATTTTCTTAGGTATTATGTGGATGTGCCTACCAGAGAAGGTGCAAAACTTGACCTACTCTTGGGAATCAGGCAGGGCAGGTGACAGAGCTGTTAATGTTGGCAGCACTTAGGGGCCAGTGACCATAATTCAATTAGGTTTAAAATGGTGACGGAAAAGGATAAACTGGATCTAAAAGTTGAATTTCTAAGTTGGAGGAAGGCCAATTGTGTTGGGTTCAGGCAAGAGCTTTCAAAAGTTGATTGGGGGTGGATGTTTGCAGGTCAATGGACAGCTGAAAAATGGGAAGCCTTCAAAAATGTGACAACGAGAGTCCAGAGACGGTTTCTTTCTGTTAGGGTGAAGGCCAAGGCTGGTGTGTGTAGTAATACTGGATGACTAGAGAACTGGACGTTTTGGTAAAGAATAAAAAAGAAGCATATATCAGGTACAGACAGCAAGATCGTCTGAATCCCTAGAAGAGTATAAAGTCAGTAGTAGCATACTTAAGAGGGAAATCAGGAAGGCAAAAATGAGACATGAGATAGCTTTGGCAAATAAGGTTAAGGAGCATCCAGAGGGATTCTACGAATATATTAAGGATAAAGGGTAACTAGGGCCCTTTGAAGATCAGCAAGGCCACCTATGTGCGGAACTGCAGGAGATGGGGGTGATCGAAATGAATATTTTGCGTCAGTGTTTACTGGGGAGAAGAATATCGAAGATAGAGAAGGTGGGGAAATAAATAGCGATATCTTGATAAATGTCCATATTACAGAGGAGGAGGTGCTGAAAATCTTAAAAAGCCTAAAGTTGGATAAATCTCCTGGACCTGATCAGATGTACCCTTGAACTTTGTTGGAAACTATGGAAGTGATTGCTGGGTCCCTTGCTGAGATATTTTTATCATTGATAGCCGCAGGTGAGGTGCCGGAAGACTGGAGGTTGGCTTATGTGGTGCCACTATTTAACGTAAGTTGTGAGGAAAAGCCAGGAATCTACAGACTGGTGAACCTGACATTGGTGGTGGGTAAGTTGTTGGAGGGAATCCTGAGGGACAGGATTACATGTATTTGTAAAGGCAAGGACTGCTTAGGGATAGTCAATGTGGCGTTTTGCTTGGGAAATCATGTCTTACTACCTCGATTGAATTTTTTGAAGAAAACTAATGAAGAGGATGATGAGGGAAAGAGGAGCGGACATTGTCTGTATAGACTTCAGTAAGGTGTTCGACAAGGTTCCTCATGATAGACTGGTTAGCAAGGCTAGATCACATGATATAGATGAAGAACTAGCTATTTGGATACAGAACTGGCTCAAAGGTAAAAGACAGGCCGTGCTGCTGGAGGGTTGTTAGCAGGCTGAAGGCCTGTGACCAGCAGTGTGCAACAAGGATCAGTGCTGGGTCCCCTGCTTTTCATCGTATGTGCAAATGATTTAGATGTCAACACGGGAGGTATGGTTAGTAAGTTTGCAGTTGACAACAAAATTGGGTGTGTGGTTTATTAACGAAGAAGGTTACCTTTGGAAAAGTCCAAATAGTATCACTTTCTGAGAAGAAATATTAGCTCATCTTCTCAAAATATTAAAATATTATATGAGCATTAAATTCTCATATTTAGTCCCCAGGTTCCCTTTTGAATAAAAAGTCTTTCATCAGCTTTAAAACTTTTAACTCCAAATGACCAGACGAGATTGTTATCCTTTGTGAGGTACAATTGTTGTGAAGGTGTAATGGAAACAATGCTGTAGCGGCTATTGCTCTGGAATGATTTGTTTTTCACTTCCAATGTGAAAATTATGTTCTAAATGTCCACCTTCAAGGAACATTCATTTCCCCATCTTATCGGTTAGTATAGCGTTATTTATTGGCTTCCAATTTCGGTGTTGTCATAAACGTGCAGCGTGCCTTTGACAGTACCTCAGCTTCAATTAATTCCCAACAATGATCATTAACACCGTTATTTTTGGTATTCTCAATAAATGTCGTGATGCTGTAAAACGATAGTGGGATTAGCAGCAACTGCAAAAGAGTAGTGGAAATATAAGACCTCCAGGTGTTAGTGTTAATTCAATCAGCAAGAACACCCAAATATACATGAGATGGTGTAATCGACAGAGCACATATAATTTGGTTTTAAAATGTCAAAACAAAGTATCAACAAATGGGTCAATTTGTGCTATGAGGTGCCCATGTCTTCGGTGAAGTTATAAATGAGGGGAAGATTCTAAAGAATGATAACCTTCAAAGTTGTAACTGACTCTGGCAGGAGTCTGAAAAGAAATGTGAGACATTTAGCCGCTGAATATAGCTTCATTGGAGGATGGCGCTGGTTCTTGAGATATGCTGAAAATCTCATACATTCCCTCCATGGTTCATAGAATCGTAGAAGCAGGCCATTTGGCCCATCGAATCCACACGGCCCCTACGCAGAGCATCCCACCCTGACCCACCCTCCTACCCTATCCCTACATTTACCACCCTAGACACTATGGGCAATTTGGCATAGCCAATCCACCTAACCTGCACTTCTGTGGACTGTGGGAGGAAGCCAGAGCACCCGGAAGAATTCCACGCAGGCACTCGGAGAATGTGCAAACTTCACACCGACAGTCGCCCGAGGTTGGAATCGAACCCGTGTCCTTGGTGCTGTGAGGTAGTGTGCTAACTTCGTTGTTCACTTCTCCGTGGTCCAGGAACTCGTCTTCACCATGACACTATCGATGAAACATTACCTTTGAGTCCTCTAGAAATAGTGGGAATGTGCAACACAGCATGATTTGTTCCTTTAATCGCTGCTTTGAAGGGAGGGATTGGACTGCAAAAACTGCCTGAAAACTAATGTAAGATGCAAATAAGCATCTCAAAAATGAAACTAAAATTATAAATGAAGTGCAGGATTAATAATATTTGAAATACTAAGGCCCGAGGGTGCGAGCTGCAGGACAGAACAGTTGCAGACCGTGGAAGTCAAATGGACGCTATTAAGCAAAGGACATCCAACAATTCCGATTGAATGGCTTTACAAAAGACGAGATGATGAAATGTGTCAGAGATTAGTGACTTCAGTGTGGAGCTGTAGTTTGAAGAAACTGGCGCAACACTAACACCAACACCGAAACACTAACATTGAGTGCAAGCGACTGTCTTAATCCTGTATCACCGTGTTAACCCCATGGTCCCATGGGTAATTGACAACTTAAAGAACGAATTATGAGATAATGGGGTGGGGGGATGGGAGCATCAGTCGATGCCCAACACCCTCAAAAACACTTTAGAGAATGATCATAAGTCCCTTCAACTGATTAGCGATACATCGCTTAGCTTAGGCCATTTAGAACATAATGGTGAATTTGATCATGCTGTCGGCTTTGGGTAGAAAAGACCAGCAGTAGATTGGGGGAGCTTGAACTTAACATGCTTCTACTCGGGAGTAGAAGACTCTTCGGGGCATATCCTTTTGATTTGGAAAAATACAAATCTCCTCTCCAGAGCTTTCAATTAGTCCCAGCACGGTTGAAGTGAAACAGGTACCACTGGAACAGCATCCTTCTACGCCAGTACTGTTCCCATGCCCCATCACCTGAAACCTATCATCCCACACTAAACTTTCAGATGTGCATTTAACTCCATGACTTTACTTAACTTGGTCTATTCGATTGTGGCTTGAGGAATAATTCTGATTATTATTACCTGAAAGTTCTGATTTTTAATTTAGCTCCTAACTATTCAAGTTCTTTCTATAAAACTCCCTCTTTAGATCTCACAATGTCATTGATACCAATATAGGCGATGACAACTGGCTCTCTCTCCATCCCTCCGAGTTCCTCTCCAAACTTTAACCCTTGCATTAGGCAGGGAATACAGCCTTTGGGCTCATGCCCTCTAATAATATTGCTCCCTCCCAGTCTAACCTTGAAAATTTATTTGTCACATGGTGAGCTTGATCATACTCCCAGCACACCCCATTCTTATTCACATAGCTTGAAAGACCCTTCTAATTGTTGGAGTATTTCAGGGACTGAACCTCCTTAAAAGCTACCCCTTAGTTTTCCAGACCGGCTGTTGCGCATTTCTGTAACTGATCATAGGCTGAAGTTGAATGATCTAATTCGAAGGATGTGGCATTCTGTCCAGGTAACTCTCATCCTCCCTGATATGAATCATTGCCTGCAGCTTGGACTCCAGCTCCTCCACTCTTACCCAAATTTGAGCTGCAAACATTTGTTACAAATGAGTTCACTGTGGATCACATTGGTGTTCATCAGCTCCCACATCCTGCAGCAGTGACCTGACCTGTCACATCTGTCACATACAGTTTAATTTTGTTTATTAAATAATTGTGCTCGTTAAACCTTACTGTAAGTGTATAAATACCATTATCAATCTTCTACTTGAACAGATTTTTTAAAAAAGAGAAAATTGTCTTGAGTCCCAAATACAAACTAAATTGAACTAAGTATTTCACTTAAATTCTGACGAATTCTACTCACTCTTGGCTGCTTTTTTTGGCAAATAAGAAACCATGTATCTCTCTCCTTCCTCCACTAAACTCATTGAGACCCCCAACTCTGAAACTCTCAACTAAATTGCACCAAGGTGTCTACTTATACATGCTCCCAACACAAATGGCACGTAATAAGGATCCAGTTTCAGCTGTTTCTTAATTAAACTGCATTTTCACTTCAATCCTTGTGAAAAAAAAGGGTTTAATGGGTTTAAGGTATGTAAATGGAGAATTTAAACTGCAGATTTCAGATTAATGCAAACTACAAACTAAAATTGAAAAGGCTAAATTAGGTTTTGACAACTGAAAGATTTCAACATTTTCACCCAACAAATGCACACACTCAGCCACGGTGTTTGATTTCAAGTTGACTTTCAGCGCTTTTCCATGCCATTCATTAACTGATATCACTTTAACATTTTTGTTTGGTGCACGATCAATGCTCTGAATAGAGTTATACAGCAAGGAAATAGACCCTTAGGAAGTCAAATGGACATCCTTCTTCGCTCCAGTGAGAAAAGCCCTAGCTCCCTCAACCTTTCCTCATAAGACCTGCCCTCCAATCCATGCAGCGTCCTCGTAAATCTCCTCTGCAACCTCTCTAAAGCTTCCACATCCTTCCTCTAATGAGGTGACCAGAACTGAACAGAATATTCCAAGAGTGGTCTAACTAGTGTTTTATAGAGCTGCAGCATAACCTCGCAGCTCTTAAACCCAATTCCTCTGCCAATGAAAGCCAACACGCCATATATCTTCTTAACAACCCTACCAACTTGGGTAACAACTTTGAGGGATCTATGGATGTCGACCCCAAGATCCCTCTGTTCCTCCACACCGCCAAGAAATCTGCCATTAACCCTGTATTCTGCATTCAAATTCAACCTTCCAAAATGAATCACTTCACATTTTTCCGGGTTGAATTTGGTCTGCCACTTCTTTTCCCAGCTCTGCCTCCTGTCAATGTTCTGTTGCAACCTACAACAGCTGTCCACAGTATCCACAACTCCACCAACCTTCGTGCCATCAGCAAATTTACTAACCCACCCTTCCACTAACTCATTCTAGTCATTTATAAATATCACAAAGAGCAGAGGTCCCAGAACAGATCCCTGCAGAACACCACTGGTCACCCAGCTCCAGGCTGAATACTTTCCATCTACTACCACACTCTGTCTTCTAACGGACAGCCAATTCTGTATCCAGACAGCTAAATTTCCCTGACTCCTATGCCTCCTAACTTTCTGAATGAGCCTACCAGGGGGAACCTTATCAAATACCTTGCTAAAATCCATATATGCCACATCGACTGCTCAACCTTCTTCAATGTGTTTTGTCACATCCTCAAAGAATTCAATAAGGCTTGTGAGGCTAACCTGTCCCTCACGAAGCCATGCTGACCATTTATAATCAAACTGTGCTTTTCCAAATAATCATAAATACTATCTTCCAGAATCCTCTCCAATAATTTGCCCACTGCAGAAGTAACACTGACTGGTGTGTAATTCCCAGCATTATCCCTATTCCCTTTCTTGAACAACGGAATAATATTTGCCACCCTCCAATCATCTAGTACTACTCCAGTGGACAGTGAGGATGCAAAGATCATCACCAAAGGCGTGGCAATCTCTTCCCTCACTTCCTGTAAAAACCTTGGGTATATCCCATCTGGCCCAAGGTACTTATCTATCTGCATGTTTTTCAAAATTTCTAGCATATTGTCCTTCTTAACATCAACCTGTTTGAGCATATCAGCCTGTTTCACACTGTCCTCACAAACGTCAAGATCCTTCTCACTGGTGAATACTTATCAGAAATATTTACCAGAAATGTGGCTGTAGTTGTGGTGCACAATGAATAATAGCATATTTTTATATTGTACTCTTGGTTAATATAACATCACTAGCTATCAGAATATAAGGAGGCTTTAGAGACTACTCAAATCTGCTGTTCTATTCAATTATGTGATGGCTGACCTGCAACCTTAGTACTAGTTTCTTTCCTGATCACCATTATTTTTTGATTCCCCAGGGCTCACAACTCTATCAATCTTAGTCTTAAATATACTCAATGACTGACATCCATCTCCCTCTGGGATTGAGAATTCTAGAGATTCTTAACACTCTGAGCATATAAATTATTCCTCTTGTCAGTCTATATTCCTGTCCGTTTATACTGAGATAATGTTCCGATTTCTAGTTCTTACACAACCAAAAATGCACTCAGCATCAAACTGGAGAAAACAAATAAGTTCTAATAAGTTCACCTCTGATTTTAAGCATCCTGTTACTATGTGCCTTATAATAGATTGAAAGCTAGGCTAACTTACCTTCAATTCCATATATTCTTTCTTCGTCATTTTTGCAACAGTAAAATTATATATGGTATTATCTAATTCAGAGCTGTAGGGAATTCTCCAAGATTAAATCCAATATGTCCACTATGTCTGCAGCCAACTCCATTAAAAATCTATGGCTGACAACATAAGCTCGATCGGTCCACTTAGCCTTTTTTCTCGTTAAGTTCTCCAGTACTTTCTCTTTACTAATAATAATTAATCTGAATTTCCTCACTCATTAGCACCAATTTCCCTGTTATTTCTGGTATGTTATTTATGTTTTCTGCGATGAAGACAGATACAAAACATTTGTTTAATCCCTCCACAGTTTCTTTATTTTAACATCTCATATTACTCTTGCAAATGGAACAATGTTTACTTCTTCAGACTATTTGTTTCCTTTAACTTATATTACATTCAGAACTAGTTTACTCTCATATCTACACTTCTCCATCTTCATGAACCACTTGTCATCTTGCCAGTTGTGAGTCTCAATGACCTTTTTAGTAACATTGTAAGAGTGTAACTTCAAATGCTACAATTATCCTTTTTGATTTATCCATAATTTGTCCACTTCTCCAGTGGAAACTTTATTTTTCAAGTGCATTTATGTTTGTTGAAAATAATGAATCCCAATAAATATTTATCATTGCTCATCAAGATTCATACTTTTTAATCTTATGTCTTAATCTGCTTTAGGCAACCTATACTTCTGTAATTGCCTTTGTTTAAATTTAACTCTATGCTTTTGACTTCGATCCATTTGTCTCAAGCTTAAAAGTGAATCATATCCAATTAGACTACAAAATTAAAATGGTTTATTGATTTTGCTTGTTCTTTAATGTCAGTTTGCACCACAGAATATGTTATTTTTTGATAAACAACCTTAATGAAACCCTGGACCCTACCACTCCATTGGCCGGATTCATACCCAGCAGAAAAGAGGATGGTTTTGGGTTTTTTCTTTCCAATAATTCGAGGACATGTCTGCAGGAGTTCTTCGGGATATTGCCCTAGGCCCAACCAACTTCAACTGCTTCGTCAATGACCTTTCCTCCTTCATTAGATTTGAAATGGAGGTTTTTGTATAATGTTCAACATCATTCACGGAATCATATAGAATCCCCACAGTGTGGAGACAGGCCATTCAGCCCAACAAGTCCACACCAACCCTCCAAACAGCATCCTCCTACCTTACCTGGAACCTGGATCCCTGGCGCTGTGAGGCAGCAGCGCTACCCCCTGAACCACCATGTCACCCTTGACGAATTAGCCACCATGCCATCCATTCATGGCTCTTCAGACAATGAAGTATTCTGTGTCTACTTGCAGGTGATTTTTGTAACATGCAAGGTTTAGGCAGGGGTGAGGAAAATAATATTCGTGCCATACAAGTGTCAGAAAGTGACTATCTCCAACAAGAGAGAATCTAACCATCTCCCATTGGTAATCAAAGGCCTTTCCATCACTGAAATCCTGCATTATCATAGGACTAGTAGTGAAATTTTTCTTTCTTGATTATAGTTTAGTCAAGACCATATATTGACTGAATTTAAGGATATCTCACAGTCTCACCTTTTATATACTCTTTATTCTAAACTTAGACTTAAACACACTCTGCATGATTTTACCAGTTACTTTGTAATTTGTAGTGGTATCCTGTGATCTTCTGTATTAAAGTAATACAATTTTACACTCATACTGTATCTTCTGCTGTGAAAGTTAGGAGACTCATTCCAGGCACCACAACCATACAGACAAAAAAAAAAGCCCCTGACAAATGGCCTCAGTACACATATAGTCAATATTAGGTGTTTAATTTATTGACGGACTCTTACCAATTAAGCAAAAACTGTGAAAATGAGCTCAGAGTTTTAATCATGAGGGCATGGCAGCACACAATCCACTTTCCAGAACAAGTCGGCATTAAAATATCAGAGATAACACAGTTTAGAGCTGGAGGAGCACAGCAGGACAGGCAGCATCAAAGGAGCAGTCAAGTTGATGTTTCGGGTCGGAACCCTTCTTCAGACCTTCAGACCCTTCTTCTGGAGGAGGGTCCTGACCCGAAATGTCAACTTTCCTGCTCCACTGATGCTGCTGGCCTGCTGTGCTCCTCCTGCTCCACGCTGTGTTATCGCTGACTCCACATTGGCAATTCTTACTATCTCGTCATAAAATATCACATTATCTTAGGAAGGAGTCACATAAATACAAAAACTGATCAGAATTAACAGCGAGGGTCTAAGGAAGGGTCACTCAACCGAAAGTGTTAGCTCTGATTTCTCTCTACAGATGATGCCAGACCTGCTGAGCATTTCCATCAATTTCTGTTTTTGCTTCTCATTTACAGCATCCACATTTCTTTTGGTTTTTTGTCCAGAATTAACAGGATTGACATTTCAGTAAGTGAAACAGTTAAAAGATAAGGAAAGATGACAGCAGTCAATACCCATTCCCCTCAAGGGTTAATCGCAGATTGATCCCACACTTCTTGAGAAAATTAACATTGAGTCTTCCCTCATTGCAACACTGATAATGCAGTGGGTTATGGTTTTGAAATTGTTAATAAACAGGAGTACTCAGGGATGACTAAAGTGCACAGCAAATTTGAAACTGAGGCTAGTAGATCCTGCTGTTCTGTCAGAAAATAAGAAAACACAGATGTTGGACTGAGACCAGATATTCCATTTCTTATACACTTTGCCCACTCATTTATTTGGAAGTATTTGAGTATATATTCATGAATTTGAGTCAAATTTGTAACCTGAAATTTCCAATGTATACTAATTAACCAGCAACTGAACTGGACTAGCGATATGAATGCTGCAAAGACAGAGTCAGAGTCTTGGAATTCCGTGCCAATTTACTAATCTCTTGTCTCCCCAAAGCCTGTCCACCGTCTACAAGGCACAAATCAGATGTGTGATGGACTACTCTTCACCTGCCTGGATGAGTGCAGCTCCAAAGTCATTCAAGAAGTTTGAAAACATCTGGGAAAAACTAGCCTGCTTGATTGGCACCCTAACTACTACTTTCAACATTTTGTCCCTCTACAACCACGCACAGTGGCTGTGGGGTGTATCATCTAAGATGCTGTGTAGCACCTCACCAATGCTCCCTCAGCAGCATCTTCAATAGCAATTGGTGAAGCAGTATGCCCCTCCCTCTGATATCTCCCTCCCTATTCTGAGGAAGGGTCACCAGCTCCAAAACGTTAACTCTGACTTTTTTTCTTAACAGATGCTGCCAGACCTGCTGAGCTTCCAGCAACTTCTGTTTTTGCCTTGACATTGGAGGTCTGGCTTCAAATCTCACCTGCTCCGGAGGTGTGTAATAATATCCATGAACAGGTTGACTAAAGATATCGGCCGCAAAAGATGAATGAAAATCAGAGTGACTGCAGTCCCGTCTGCTACCACTGGGAATGCACTGTCTCACCACTCCACTGTCTGACTCTCCAGCATCTGCAGTTCCTACTATCTCTGATTTCTCCAGCATCTGCAGTTCCTACTATCTCTGATTCAATTTTAACCCCACTGTGAAGCCTCTTCTAAGAATGCCTAGCCTGAAGAAGTTACCCTCCTCCCTCTGGACAAACCTCAGGGGATCTCTCTCCCACTGCAACTCTCTCGCAATCTCTTCGGCCCTGAAACTGCTCAACCATGTCCTGAAGCAAACCAGGTACTACAGCCACATCACCTTTCTTAGCACCTGCCTACGGAACCAGATCATCCCCAATGGACTACAATCCACATTCAAGCCTTCCCAATTTGGCCCCAACCGTGACAATATCTACACTCATGGCATTGAGATCCTTCAGAAGCGTTTCTCCCTGTGACTCCTGAAACACACTTGCAGCAATGCGTCGGCATCTCCAGGCACTACAATCAAGCCTACCCCAGCTCAGAGCCTCCCTCTCCCAGACCTGCAAAGGACCTCTCCTGTTTTTCATTCTTCGTAGGATCCACAACCTGAACTCACAATTCTACTCAGCTTTATTGGACACTAAAAAACCATGTGTACAGTAAAATTACTGGTGCCTACCACCCAAAACAGGCTTCCTCCACCCCCCAAATCACCAGCCATACCCAGGACCTTCCCCATAATGTGCTCGCCGCCATCGGCCATGAGGCCACTATCAGAGAACCCACAGATGACGTCACATCTGCCACCGCCGGGTTCCCCACTTCCGGGACAGCGAACACCATCGCTGCCACTGCCACCGCCTCCATTTCCGAGACCAACACCACCGACACTGAAGTTGCGCCTACCGTCACCGCTACTGCCGCCGCCTACCCCACCACCCCCCACTGCCAACGCCGCTCCGCCCATCACCGACGCAGACGCAACTCCGCCCACCGCCGGCCCAACTCTGCCCACCACTGACGCCGACGCAACTCCGCCCACAGCCGATGCCGACGTCGCTCTGCCCACACCTCCACAGCCAGCAGCTCCCGAGGCGACAATAGCACCCAGCCCTGCCGAGTCTTCACCATCCCCCCAGACCTACCCCTTACTGATGATGAACGGTCAGTCCTCAGTAAAGGGCTCACCTTTGTCCCCCTCCACCCACAGATCAACGAATACTGCTCATGCTTGGACATAGAGCATTTTTTCCGCCGCCTCCGCCTCCACGCTTACTTCTTCAACCGCGAGCCTAACCCTCCCTCTACTGACCCCTTCTCCCGCTTCCAACACACCCCCTCCTCCTGGACACCACCCCAAGGCCTCCTACCCTCCCTTGACCTCTTCATCTCCAACTGCCATCGAGACATCAATTGCCTCAACCTCTCCACCCCTCACCCACTCCAACCTCTCCCCCGCAGAACGTGCAGCCCTCCA
>NC_063346.1:54393151-54435648 GCF_021869965.1 Rhincodon typus
CATCTCACTCAAAGTTGTACAAAAACTAAAATGAGAAATGCAATTGATGGATACCGGAGATGAGTCGAGATTGCAGTGGATACCGGAGATGTTGGTTAGGATCTGGAAAGAAAAGGTCAGTTTCATGTTTCACCGCTTGGTTTTATTGGGATTAGTTGAAAATTTGCAGACGTTTCATCGTACGAAATCCTGTAATTGTTAAACCTAGTTCATTTTATTATGGTTCTCGCTCATTTAATCTTTGAGAGATTTCTCTTCCGGTTCAATTTTGGCGACTCTGATTCCTCACGCTTCTGCTTATTGACGGCGCGCCTCATAGTTCAAGGAATTCCTGTCCTTGGATCAAACAACTTTTGTGAAGGCTGGTAAATGATTAAAATCAATAAGATTAAGGCTGTTTCAGAAGACATTGCCACTTGTGGGGCGAGTTGGTCTCGAGGGCGTAAAAAGAGACTCAATGCTAACTCCGACAGGTAACTCAGGAAAAACTTCTTTATCTAGAGAGTGGAGTACATAATTTGCGACCACAGTGGAGTTGAGGCGAATGGAATGGACACATTTTAGAGGAAAACTTATTAAATGTGTGAAGGAAAATGCAAGAGCATTTATACCAATAGGTTTGGAAGGCTTGTACGGAGCATAAACGTGTGGGCTGGTTCGCTCTTATGACATGCTTCTGGTGCTGTGCATTATACAAGGCACTGAAACAGTGAATGTAAAAGATGGTGAGTGTTAAGTCTGAGTAAAAACGTCCCTGAACTACTACTATTGTGGGAATTACTTCTGTTTCAATCAGCAAATCAAACTATTTTCTCCTTTTTGGCTTGCGGTAGGTTGGTGAGACAGGAAAACGGGCGTGTGCAGGTTTTGATGAGGGGGTTGCTTGAATGTTTTGCGAGGTCCACTTTTAATCCTTCCACCTTGAGATAGCTGGAGGCCAATTGCCAGAGGGTGAGGTGGCGTTCGCAGGTAAAGTTAGTGGGTATTGAGGAAGCGCCAAGTTGGGTGGGGGTGGGGATTCTCCAGTGCGTGAAGCATTAACTTTGAAAGTCTCAGAGATAGGAGGAACTGCAGATGCTGGAGAATCTGAGATAACAAGGTGTAGAGACGGATGAACACAGCAGGCCAAGCAGCATCAGAGGAGCAGGAATGCTGACGTGTCGGGCCTAGACCCTTCTTCAGAAATAGGGAGGGGAAGGGGATTCTGAAGTAAATAGGGAGAGAGGGGGAGGCGGATAGAAGATGGATAGAGGAGAAGATAGGTGGAGAGGAGACAGACAGGTCAAAGAGGCTGGGATGGAGCCAGTAAAGGTGAGTGTAGGTGAGGAGGGAGGGAGGAGTTAGGTCAGTCCAGGGAGGACGGACAGGTCAAGGGGGCGGGATGAGGTTAGTAGGTAGGAGATGGGGGTGGGGCTTGAGGTGGGAGGAAGAAAAGGTTAGGGAGGCCGGGACGAGCTGGGCTGGTTTTCGGATGCGGTAGGGGGAGGGGAGATTTTGAAGCTTGTGAAGTCCACATTGATACCATTGGGCTGCTTTGAAAGTCTGCTGTCTGGAGGTAGCATATCACACTCTTGAGCAGAGGAAATTGGCTGGACATTACAGTCAGAACTTTGTCATTACAGTCAACTTTGTCAGAATAACCCACAGACACATATTGCCGTCTCATATGGATATGACTTTTGATTTCTGCTTCAGATAAAAAAGTTTTCAACGCTTGGTACGAAACGAAACCATCGTTATTTCTGTTTCAAATACACATCGTGGTTTGTAGATCTTGCCTACCAAAACAGTACTGAAACCGCAAGACTGCAAGCACGATACTGAACGATTGCACTTCACATGAGCTTAAGAGAGTGGAAAAAAACAAAGTGACCACCCTCGCCCTCCCGTCCCGCTCAAACCAGTTGGGGGTCGGGTACTTAGCTGGGCCTCTGTTCCAAATATCATTATGTCCCGAGGAATGGAACTTCGCCCCGTGCTCATCCTGATCCTTTCTTGTACAGGTACGTGTCTTCAATTCAATGATTGCTACATAGATTATTTCGCATGTACAATTTACAACTTTTTCTATGTATGGGCATGACTTGTAACAACTTCAGCCATAAATAGTAAATACATGTTCTTTATGGAGTTTCTAGCCTTTCGAAAAAAAAATATTTCTAAGCAATCATAAGCGCCGCTGCTGAGCCCTAGTTGTTTCCTTATTTGCTACTACAAGTTTTCCACTCGCCGCCGTCCTCCTGTAAATAAATGTTTGGTGTTTTTGTTTGTTTTCGCAACAGCGGCCGCTGAAGTGACTCAATTTCTGAAACCGTCCAGTGCAGTCGTAGGACAGACAGTGACTTTTTACTGCTCGTTCCCGCTCTTCCGAGATCCAAAACAAATCACGGTGCACTGGTGGAAAGACGGCGACCGCGAATTCTTGAACTCAAAACAGGATTCGAGGAGAGAGTTCCAGATAGAGAGCAAAGCCAGCGCCATTCTGCGCATTCACAATGTGCGTTTTGGAGACGCTGGCGTCTATTATTGCAGAGTGCAGGGTGAACATACTGGAAATGGAACTGGCAAACGGCTGGATGTAAGCGGTGAGTAATCACTCTCAGCAACGTGGAATACACGGCAGTTAGAGGGACAGGAAAGTTGAAACGAGAGGACGGCTGGGAAGGATAATGCAAATAATGGGCATTTTCTCTCCTGTAGCGTAGATTCGGAGTCCAAATGTGTGTAGGTTAGGTGGCTTGGCAATGGTAAGTACAGGGTTACAGGTCGGTGCTGGGTTTGGTTGCGATGCTCCTTAGAGGGTCGGTGCAGACTCGATGGGTCAAAAGGCATTTTTCCCACACTGTAGGGATTCTATGATTCAATACAGATGTTTGATTGAACGCCCAGTGTGCAACAAGCTTTTGTATCCGGGAAAATGGAACAACTTAGGTGCAGCTTTAACCAACATTACTCACTGGCCGCGGGAAGTATGCGCTCTTGTTGCTGAAAATTCAGAGCCGAAAACTGAATATTCGGCAATTGTCAGTGGGGTACAGCAAGGGGAGAGTAGCGACAGCACGCTTCTGTTTTAGCTGCTATTTCGAAATCTTTTACTGCAGGAAGTCAAATACATTTTTCAAAATACACATTTCGCAATTTGTTCTGATGTTACATTTTGCATCGTTATCGTGAACTGAGTTTCTCGTTATCGTTCACCTTCCATCCAGTGAAATCTCTAACTTATTCTCGACCTTCCTCTACACGGTAATGAAATCTGCGAGTTTCGGACGCAGTTCAACCATTTCATTGCTAACCTTTTGTCGGGAAATTTCCGAAATGAAAACTGCAGACTTGCTAACACGAAAGCTAGATGTCTGCGGGTCGAAATTTTTTTGAAAAAAACTTTTAATGACTAACGTTCAATCATTTTTGCAAGGAAAGCTGCACCATTTTATGTACATTGGCGGTTTAGATAAATCAGCCCGTGTTGAGTTACATTGTCTTGCATCCTCATCCTTCTACAGAAGAGAGAGAAGGAATCTCGCACTCGAGAAACGTGAAATAGTGAAAAAAAAAATTACGGTTCTTGTCCAGGATTTATTGAAGAAGTTCTGAGGCTATTATTTAAGCCGGTTGTTTTTTAAACGGTATGGATAACATGAGCACGGGAAGGTGAAGAATGTTGGAGTTTATAGAATACAGTGGAGAGCTTTTCTAATCCTGACCGTAGAAACAAGTTGAGGTTTTCGTTTCTCTTTGGTAGGGTCTCTGGACCGAAATGATTGTTTGTTTTTTTTTAACGAGTTACTCCAGCTAGTCCGCAACATTATTCTCCCGAATGCAGTATAATCGCACTCGGAAATATGAAGGAGTTTCAAAGTAATTGCAGTCAGATTGTGGTATTCCGCCAACCTGAGTCACAGCTTGACTCTTGAACAGCAGGGACCGACGATATTGATTTTATCTGCGGCACTTCTGCCTTGACTTCATTTGCTTTTAAACAGAGATTTATACCTTGGCGCAGGGTCCGAAATAGTCTATTTTACACAGAGGATAACAATTCATTTACTGTTCGTACGCCAAAATATAATAGCGATTCTGTGTGCGCAATTCGCGTCTTTGCCAAATTGTGTTATCGTTGAGATTATCCGTTTAACACCACCGCACCAATTCAGAATCACTTCCAGCGGCCCTTAACTGTTATTGCGAATTATTGAAGAAACAGCAGCTAATTCGCAATAACAGTTAAGGGCCGCTGGAAGTGATTCTGAATTGGTGCGGTTGTATTAAACGGATAATCTCAACGATAATACAATTTGGTAGAGACGCGAATTGCGCACGCAGAATCGCTATTACATATTGGCTGTACATATAGTAACTGAATTGTTTGCCTCTGTGTAAAATGAACCACGTTGGATCATGCGCCAAATTACAAATCACGGTAAAAGTGACAAGAGAAAGATTTAAAAAGGACATAAGGGACCACTTTTACACGCAAAGTGTGGTGCATGTATGGAATTAAGTGCCGGGGAAGTGGTGAAGGCTGGTACAATACGACATTTTAAATGGCACCTTGCTGGGTATATGAATAGGACAAGTTTAAAGGGATATTAGCCAAATGCAGGCAAATGGGACTAGATTAATTTAGGATATCTGGTCAGCATGGACGAGTTGGACATAAGGGTCTGTTTCCACGCTGTACATCTCTATGACTGCCCAAACCCTTATATTGCAACAATCTCATTAGGAAACACTAAAGTTCCAAGATTGAACAACACAGAACTGCCTCCCCAAAACGTAGTCATATAAACACCATTTGAAGCTGTGCTGAAGCTGCGGCTATTATTTCGGGAGTGATGGTTAAGTGCGGGCGAGTCGCCCCGCATGAAAATGGTACGAAAGACGTCAGTTCTGAAGGAGGGTCACTGGACTGGAAACGTTAGCTGTACTTTGTCTCCACAAATGCCTGCCAGAGTTACGCCAACAATGCTTGCTTTTGTTTCAGATGTCCGCTGTCCTTTGTTTTATTTATTTGAAAGGCTTGTTCGCCATGTCTGAGCATGTCTATATGTGCTCTAAGTGAAAGGCAGATTGGTCTCAAATCTAGATAACAAACACTCCGAACCCCTGAAAATTAAGAGGCCATAACTTTCAAAACAGAATATTTAGTATCTAAATGGTAAAAATGTTTAACGATTCAATTTCGTGTCAAATGCATGTTCCTCCCAAATCGTCAACAATTCAGAGGATTCAAGCCCAGCTACTCGCTTTACATTAGCGTTTCAAAGCTTGACCTAACTCCAGAGGAACAGTTCAAACGAGTAGCTGACAATTGGGTAAGAAAACGCAAGGTCTGATTTTGAGACCTTGTAACTTTAAACGTCGTTCGAATCAGCTGTCAGACTGGCTATTTGCGGTCGTCCCCGTGCCCTATAATTTATTATCTAAGCTAACAACCAGGTTTTTCTAAAAAGTAAAATCTCGCTTCCATTATAAGCTGTGATGTTGGTGTGGCTTAGAATGCAGTCAGGTCAGTGGCTTGAGGCTAACCTGCCCGAAATCTAACCTTCATTATAAATGTGGGATGTGATGAGTTTAATCCAATCACTGACTTCATTTTTGGGTTTTATCGGCAGTTCGAAATGTGGAAAACTGGCAGACTCCGCAGTTAACCTTGTTATTAGTCTCTAGTCCATGGCTGCAAGTTATGGTAGAATAGAAAAATGTTTTACATTGCTGAATGTGAAATATTTATAGCATAGATTTTCCATAGATAGAACAGGGAAATAGGCCGTTCGGCTCACGGCTAGACGATGTTAAAAACAAGGACGTTAAGAAGTAGAAGCTAGTGGTTGACCCGTCAATACTACTCTAATATTCAACAATATCCAGACTGATATACACCAAAGGCACCTTCACACAGAATATCACTAATCGTTTCATTCCTTGATCCAATATCCATTTATTCCCTTGGTACCCCGAGATTATTGATCTCAATCTTGACCACATTCAACATCCACTGCCCCTAGGATTCCAAAATGGTTGACCTTTGTTCATAGACCTCAGACAGGAGGAACACTTTCTATCCTGGGCACCCTCTTCAAAATATTTTGCATGTTCCAGTTAAACCAACTCTCAGTCTTCCCAATTCTAGGCAGTAACGGATGAGTCGACTCAACCTCATCAAAGGACAATTCCCTTCTTCTGTTGTGAACCTTCATGTCCTTGTTTAAGTAAGGAGACCAAAACTACACCACACTTCATGCTAGCGGAATAACTACCAAAGGAATAACTTCCCTTTTCACATTGTCTTTCACCTGCTCTCAATCCATGCTAATATGTGACATCAAATCTTCTGAGTACTAACTTTGTTTCATAACCTTATTGAATACATTTTGGAAACCTCAGAAACAAACAAAATCCAACAACCAGAACAATCTTTCTAGTTACATCCTCAAAAAGCTCCTAACAGAAACTGTTTCATTTCATGTCAACTCTGCTTAATCATGTGGTTTTCTAAGAGCTCTGTTACCCTGCCTCTAACAATAGCATCTAGCATTTTACCTATGAATACTCAATTATTTGGCCCACAGTTTCGGTTTTAGCCCTTGCCCCTTTGTTAAGTAATAGAGTTTATGTCAGCTACCTATTGATTCTTATGAATTATACTTAATCTAAGGAATTCTGGAAATAAAAATAATGCACCAATGATTTCTGCTGCTACCACTTTTAAAACTTTATGATACAGATTTTCAGGAACAGAGGACTAATGACCTCTTAGTCCCATTAGATTTTCTACTGATATGGATTTCTTTTAATTTCCTAATTTTTACAGGGCATTTGATTGCCCCTTTTTGCAGCCTTTTGTTTTGTCTTCCGCTGTGAAAACAGATGCATTGTATCTGTTCAATGCTTCTGCCATTTCCTCATTCCTCATTATACTTTCGCTTGTTTCTGCTTCTAATAGGCCTACATTTACTTTCTCTGATTCCTCTCTGGAAGTCTTATGGTACAATGGCAGTTTTGTTGCCTCTGAGCCAGATTCTTCTGGTTCAAATTGCACTCCATGTCTTGATGGCAAGCAAGGTGTATCCATAAGATGACTAAATGAATGAGCATCAACTTATAAATTCATCCAACACACACCAATGAGAGAAGTAACAGCAAGAGAGATCCCTGTTCAACTGTCTGATCACACATCCAGGTGAAGGTGAGAAACCTACAGCCTCTGCCATAGTTCTGTGCATGTTGCCAGAGCAACTTAGTCTCCTTGGGGGATGGTTAGTTCAGTCAGCCGTTGATCATACTGATGTCAACAGCTTTTGTGTCAATCCAAATTGTGCTGAGTGTTATCAGGATCACCCTTCTTGCCAAAGGTATCAGACCTGTTTCCAGGCAGAAAATGCAAGAAGAAACATCTCATTTTATCAACTCTCTATTGAAGCATTTTCAACCTTTCTCTTAAAGAAAGGATATCTTGCTAGTATGCTCTCATTCTTTGGCCTAATCAATTTCTTGGGTCAACTTATATCCTTATAATATCTTTTCAACGTTCATTTTAATACTGGGCCAGCATTTACTGCCCATCCCTCATTGGCCTTGAGAAGATACTGGTGAGCCATTCTTGAACAATGGCAATCCATTTGGCATGGATACACCCAAAATGCCATTGGGAGGGAGTTCCATGATTTTGTCACAGCAAAACTGAAGGAATGGAAATGTATTTCCAAGTCTGGATGGTGAATGGCTTGGAGCAGAATTTGCAGGTGGTCTTGTTCCCATGTATCTGCTGCCATTATCCTTTCAGATGGCAGTGGTCATATGTTTAGAAGGTGCTATCTAAGGACCTTTGGTGAGAAGTTGCAGTGCATCTGGTAGATGGTACACATTACACCCACGAGCATTGGTCATGGAGCAGTTGAATATTTGTGGATGTGGTGCCAATCGAGAGAATTGCTTGGCTTTGAATAGTGTCAAGATTCCTGAGTGTTGTTGGTGCTGAAGTCATTCAGGATGAAGGAATGTATTCAACCACACTGTGCCTCTTCCTTTGCGTTACATATGACTCCAACTCTTGGAGATTTTTCCACCTATTTCCTTTGACTCGCATTTTGTTAGGGCTCCTTGATGCCACACTGAGTCTAATATGGAACAAAATCAGAGTTAACATTTCAGATCAAGTGACCCTTCCTCACAATGTTCTGCTCATATTCTGAGGAAGGGTCACTCAACCCGAAACGTTAACTCTGATTACTCTCCGCAGTTGCTGCCAGACCTGCTGAGATGTTCCAGCAATTTCTGTTATTGTTTCTGATTTACAGTGATCACGTTTTTTTTTTTTCAGTTTTTACTGAGTCTAATATGTCCTTCTTATAAACAGCAGTCACTCTCACTTCAACTTTGGAAGTGAGCATTTTTGTTTATGTTTGAAATAAGGCTGTAATGCTAGTGCTCAAGAACAAAGTTGCTGGAAAAGCTCAGCAGGTTTGGCAGCAGTGAAGGACAAAACAGAGTTAACATTTTGGGTGACCCTGCTTCAGACTGATGCTAGCTGGGAAAATGTCAGTTTATATGCAGAAAAGAGGGGGTGGGGGATGGGGGAGGGAGTAAACAATAGGATAGAGTTGGACAGACAAAGAGTTGATAACGAGTTCAATAATTTTAAGGAACAAAAACAAAGTTGCTGGAAAAGCTCAGCAGGTCTGGCAGCATCTGTGGAGGAGAAAACAGAGTTAATGTTTTGGGTCCGGTGACCCGTCCTCAGAACTGATGGTGGCTGGGAAAACGTCAGTTTATATGCAGAAAATAGGGAGGTGGGTGGGGTAGGGAGTAAACGATAGGATAGAGCCCAAAGAGAGAGAAAGACAGTTGGACAGACAAAGGAGTTGCTAACGATCAGGCTGGGAGGGTGAATAGTTGTTACTGGGGACTGTTAGTGACTAACAACAGGGGGTGTGTAGTGGCAGGCTATGTGGTAACAAGGCCTGGTGTATGGGATGGGGGGCTGGGACACAGGAGAGTTTAGGCCCTAAAATTATTGAACTCAATATTGAGTCCGGAGGGCTGTAGGGTCCCCAAGCGGAAAATGAGGTGTTGTTCCTCCAGCTTGCGCTGGGCTTCACTGGAACACTAGCAAGCCAGAGACAGAGATGTTGGCCAGGGAACAGGGTGGTGCATTGAAGTGGCAGGCAACAGGTAGTTCAGGGTCTTTTTTTGCGAGCAGAACGTAGATGTTCTGCAAAGCGGTCGCCAAGTCTACGCTTCGTTTCCCCAATGTAGAGGAGACCACATTGTGAGCAGCGAATGCAGTCGACTAGATTCTTGGAAGTGCGGGTGAAGTGTTGCTTCACCTAGAAGGTATGTTTGGGCCCTTGGATACTGGGGAGGGAGGAGGTAAATGCGCAGGTGTTGCACCTTCGCCATTTACAGGGGAAGGTGCCGTAGGACTGTGGGGAGGTGTTGGGAGGTGAAGGAAGTATGGACCAGGGTGTCCTGGAGGGAACGGTCCCTGCGGAAGGCAGACAAGGGAGGGGAGGGGAATATGTGTCTGATGGTGGCATCTTGCTGGAGGTGGTGGAAATGGCGTCTGATGATCTTCTGGATGCGGATGCTGGTGGGATGGTAGGTGAGGATAAGGGGAACTCTTATCGCTGTTGCGGGAGGGAAGAGAAGGGGTGAGGGCAGAAGTGTGGGAGATGGGTCGGACCTGATTGAGGGCCCTGTCGACAACGGAGCTGGGGAATCCTCTGTTGAGGAAGAATGTGGACATTTCGGAGGGTCCCTTGTCGAAGTTGGCCTCATCTGAACATATGCAACGGAGACGGGTTTCAATAATTTTAAGGCCTAAGCTGTCCCGTGTCCCAGCACCCTACCCCACACACCAGGCCTTGTTAACACATAGCCTGCCATTATACACTACCTGATAGTAGTCACTGTTAGTCCCCATTAACAACTATTCATCCCCCCAGCCATCATTATCAACTGTTTGCCCAACTGCTCTTCTCTCACTTTAGGCTCTATCCTATCGTTTACTCCCTACCCGATCCCCCTCCCCCTCTTTTCTGCATATAAACTGACATTTTCCCAGCCAGTATCAGTTCTGAGGAAGGGTCATCGGACCCAAAACGTCAACGCTGTTTTTTGCTTCACAGATGCTACCAGACCTGCTGAGCTTTTCCAACAAATTTGTTTTTGTTCCTGATTTACAGCATCCGCAGTTCTTTCGGTTTTTTTATTATGCTAGTGCTCAAGCTGTACTGAAACAGCCATTGCATTTCCAATATCATAACATTTACTGTAGCTTCCCAATTAACATTGGCCACCTTTCTCCAACCAGTAAAGTTTAGCTTAAGATCAGTTTTGGATTTAACTTTCAAACTGAAGATAAAATTTCTCACATTATGATTACTCTTTTTTTGAAGGTTTCTTTGTTGCAAATTTGCTATTTAACTGTCTCATTTTGTAATATTGCATTAAATGAATCATCTATTGTCCAGGTGATTCATTTAGGTTAATGGAATAGGATGGCAATCTTTCAATTCAGGCACGCAGTGCTAACATCAAACAGTCCCACATCAGGTCAGGCATAGATAATTGCAGTGTCCATTAAAAAAAAATGCAAATTACATGTTTAAATTCGAGGTCCATCTTTTTCATCCTGCTTTTAAAGCTATTTATCTCTAGTTTAGTTAGCAGGTCAGAGTCTATGAATACTGCAGAGAATAATTCACCTCCAGATTCTCCAAAGTGATGGAATTCTCCCCACTTGCCTGGACAAAGCAGCCTACATGATTGGCAACACATCCATAAGCATTCAGTAACTCCATCACAATGCTCACACTGTATTATCTACAAGATGTCCTGCATAAATTTGCCAAAGATCTTCAGACAGCGCCTTGCAAACCCATTTGCACTACTATCTAGAAAGATAAGGGCAGCAGGTAAACTGGAACAGTACTATCTGCAAGTTCCCCTTGAAGCCACCCACCATCTCGACTTGGAAACATATCACCGTTCCTTCACTGCCACTGGGGTAAAACCTTGAAATTATCTCCCGAAGGGCACTCTCAGCCCAATTACAGCTCATAGACTGCAGCGGTTCAAGAAGGCAGCTCACCATCACCTTCTCAAGGACAACTGAGAACAACCAGAAAATGCTGGCCAAATGCTCACGTTACACAAATGACCAAAAAGAAATGCAAACATGTGCATGTTCTAGTTTCCCTAAACAAATTGTTCCTGTGTTGTACTTGTCATGTTGGTTCTTCTGTTGGGATCTTTTCTGCAGTAATATGTGCCAGATTTCGAAACGAGCAATGATTATTTTTATTGAAACCTTTTCCAGGGGAAATTGTCAGAATTATTCTTTCTTGATTCTAGAATACTGAGAAATGTAAAATTAAATCATACAATGGTTACAGAATAATACTTCGCCATTCATCGTTTATGTCAGTGTCAGGTCTCTGCAGTAGGACCTCTCCGTATCCTCCCCATTCAGCCCTGCAGTATGTTGTCTTATAAAATTTAATGTACTCCATGCAAATAGCTGACATAGTGATTATCATTCTCCTTTTTCTGTTGAGCAGAGATAGCGCTAAAGTATCCTGTCAGTTAGCATGAACAATGAATTTCACAAAATATTTCCAACAAAATCAATTACGTTCTGAGCGGATATTCTCAGTAAACATTTTCACAGGCACCATTGGATAGCAATTTGAAACATGGCTCATTTAATTTTCCCTACTTAGTCTCAGAGATATTTGTAATCAACTTGTTCAGAGATGTTATGACACATCTCTGGAGCACGTCAGAATTGAACCTAAGCCAATTATAATCATGCAAAATGGCACTAATTAATCCAATGCTGACCAGAGATTGAACCAACAAATAATGTATTCACCCAGTAAATTCTTGTATAATCCATATTTTTGTATGCAGTCTTATTACACTACAATGTGTTGCAAATACCCCAAGTTTCTATTTAATGTTATGTCAGAATTTTCTCAACAGCCAGGCTCTAAAATTAATACAAAGTAATTCACAATTGTATCAAAAAAAAATTCTATGAACCAGTTAATAAGTAAAAAAACAACTACACTGATGTTAAACATTACCCAAAGAAATATACTGTAAATGCAGTCTAACTTGGAAATTAAGAAATCTTTTTTTAAATTTTTCTATAGCTTCTCCATGTCCTCTGAAGATTATTCCAAAGTTTTCTGCAAACGGCTTTCTAACATGTATATGTAAAACATCTGCGTTCTATCCTGATGATTACACTATTGCTTGGCGTAAAGATGGTCAAAATGTTGGAACGGGAATAAAGACATCCAGAACAAAGAATGCTGAGGGACTTTATGAAGTTACCAGTTATTTGGTAGAAACACAGCCGGTTCATCCTGGAACTGTTTATGTCTGTGAGGTATCACACTCTACCCTCAAGGATCCAACTAGGGCCAATTACACTGTTGGCATTCCAGGTAAGAACAATGCTTATTTAGTTGTGAAATTGAGCATGCTGTGGCTTTACTGCATTTGGTTGGAAGCGTTTTCACCATAAATGCCTGAAAGGCTGTAAGTGCAGGGCTGGTGATTTTGAAAAATTTGGTGAAATTGATCAAGCCTGATGGCCTGGTGTATCAACTGCAACTACCATCCTCAGTGATCCAATTTTTCACCAATTTTAAAGATTAATTTTACTCAATATATTTCTGTTGTAAAATCATCACAAGTAAACTGCAAAGTAAATCAAACAACAGCTTATTGATTACAAAAATACATTTGGGGAGAGTTTCCTCAGATCATTTCAAGAGGCACCTTGACAGTTCAAAAATTTCCTTGTCTATTTATGGGATATTCTTTGAACACTTCAATAGGATAATGTACCGTTATTTATACTTGCAGCTCCATGCATACATGGCCACACAGAAAATAAATCCATGACCCTTTATTCTTTTATTTTTCTCCTTCTCACATCTAGAATATCCCATCCCCTCCTTTACTGTGATCTTATCAACATTCCATACAACTGTTGTTTTTTTAAATAACGAATCTAATACATCAAAAAGATCAACAAGTTCGTCCCTCCAACATGAACCAGAGAACAAGATGCATATTAACTTTCCTAAGCAGCTCCCTAGCCCATCCCCGTAACCATCTGTGGGGATTCAGAAATTTCTCAATGTCTACATACTCAAAGACTGGGCTTCCACAGCCCTCTGTGATCGAGAATTCCATGGATAATCAACCTCTTGAGTAGAAAAAAAAGTTTATCTTCACCTCCGATCTAAGTGGTATCCCCCTTATTTTTAAATTGTGCCTCCTGATTCTAGACTCCCCTGCCAGGGGAAACCTGCATCTACACTGTCTATTCCTTTCAAGTGTTTTGTAGTTTTCAATGAGATCACTTCTCCTTGAGTGAAACTCTATGGAATGTAGGCCCAGTTTGCCCAATCTGTGTTTATAAGACAATTCAGCCATCCTGGAAAAAGTCTGGTGACACTTTGTTGTTCTCCCACTACGGAAATATTATCTTTCCTGAGATAACGAGGCCAAAACTGCACACGGTAGTCCAGGTGTGGCATTTTTATCTTTCAATCATTCAGGGGATGAGGATGTCACTGGCTGGGCCAGGATTTATTATTCATCCATAATCTAAACTAAATTCTTTCATAATTAAAGCAAAGGTTCACTAGTACACAAATCCTCTTTCAATAAAGGCTAATGTTCTTTCTGCCTTCCTACAAGCTTATTGTACCTGCATGTTAGCCGTCAGTGATTTATTGACAAGGACAGCTAGTCACCTTTGAACATCTACACATTCCAACCTCTCACTATTTAAGAAATACTCTGCACACCTTTGCTTCCTGCCAAAGTGGATAACCTGATTTTTTTTCCACATTTTATTCCATCTGGCACATTGTTGTCTAATCACAGCCTGACCAAATCCTCCTGAAAATGTTTCATATCTTCCTCTTAACACACATTCCTGCTTAGCTTTGTATTATCTGCAAATTTGAAAATATTACATTCGCTCCAGATAGCCAAATCATTTTCTGTATTGTGAACAGCTGGGCCCAGTAGTATCCCACTAATCTGTCTGTCAATCTGAGAATAGCCCACTTCTTCCTATATCGGCTAACACAGAACATAATCTCAAATCCATGCCAGTACATTACTTTCTGTACCATATGCTTTAATTTTTCAAACTAAATGTCTGTGGGAGACCTTACCAATAGCCTTCTGAAAATCTTAATGTAGTACAAACATTGCCTGCCCTTTACCAATTTTGCTACCAGCATCCTCAAAAAAAATCAACAAATTTGTCCATGCAGAATGCGACCAAACAAAGAATTTTTATTTAAGTATTCAGTTTTCATGCACTTTCTAATTGTAGCATTTCCCTGACTACTGAAGTAAGGCTGATAGGTCTGCAGTTCCAGGCAGATCTGATAATGCACTGTGATCAAAAGTCAACAAGAGGTTAGCACAATGAGCCAAAGCCTCACCGTGCTTTTCATTCACAGTATGTGAATATCACTGACAATATTTATTTCAAATTACCCATGGTATACTAGAAGGATAAGAATGAGTTACATTAATCTCGGTGTACGTATTAGCCTGAAAGGGAAAGGATGGCTTATTTCCTTTTCAGTAGGGGTTTTATGACAATTCAGAAGTTACTACATGGTATCATTTTTATGTTAAATTTAATTGATTAATTGAATGCTAATTCTCCTGCAGCTGTGGTGTAATTTAAATTCATATTTCTGTTTCAATAGCCCTGGCTTACTTTCCACTATGCTCATTGCTGCACACAAATTGGCCGCATGTTTAAATGTTTTTAACTGGCTGCAAAGCACTTTCAAAATCCCAAGGTTGCAACAGATATCATATATAAATTCATTAAGCAGGATAGATGGAAAGAAAGATTATCAAGAATTCAAATTAATCATGTGCTTTCTATTTAAATAACTAATAATTCAACATTGACTACTCTAGAATGTGTTAAGAAAATTTACTGTTGGACTGGTGTACATTGTAGTTACATTTCAAGTGACAAATCAAATTTCCAAGATCTATTCTGGAGATCTATTCTATTCTCTAGATCTTCTAGAGAAGTTATACTTGTGTTCTCTGCAAACATATTTGCAGTTTCTTTGAAAGTAAGAGCAATTAAATTTGTTCACAAAACAAATTACATATTTTTTTGCTACATTATTGCAAATGCAGTTTTCCAGCAGTATCATTATTTTTGTTTATCGTGGAAATATTTTTGCATTTTTCATATTTGAAGATAGTTTATTCTAGCTGAACAAAGATGAATGTTCTGAAGAATAATATTTTCTTTTTGTGCAAATATATCCAAGTTAAATATGATGTAGATAAGATGCAGAGAATAAAATTCTTACCTCATTTTTTGAAGAGCGCAGTCATTGAAGCATTCAATTCACCAATTTTTCACTTCTAGTCTTATGGATTCTGTACGTGATATAACCAATCTATTGCTATTCTGAACCAAACTGTGTAGGAACTGCATTCAAATGTTCAAACCCACATCTAACGTACTTGAGGAAGTTTATATGTTTGAAGTAGTGTTATGGCCCACATTGGAATGTTGGATGTGAAGCCTGCCGTGCTGTTATTGCGCAGGCAACTTAAGTTCACAATATCATCTGTAAAGCGCCATCAGAATAACCTGGAGTCTCAGAGTTAAGTAAGCATCTGTTGTTCTAACACACCAGTGTTTTTCTACTAAAATTGAATACCTTTTTTCTTTTGTGTGTTTCTTGCAGATCGTAGTTTCAGTGAATCTTTTCCTTGGTGGATCTACATCTGTGTAGCAATATCTGCACTGATTCTGACTATTATTGTGGTGGTCATTTGTCGTAAATGCTGTAAACGTAAAGGTAAGTAACCATCTAGTTACATTAAAGTTAGAACTTCTAGATTTAATATTAATGAGTAATGCAAATACACAAAGACAACAAGTTGAAAAGTTTTACTCTGGAGAAAGAAAGGGAGGCTAGAGAAGGCAGGGAAATAAATTTTGATGTTTTAAAAAATAGTTTACATTACAGAAGCGGAAGTTCTGGAGGTCTTAGAGAATATTAATGGTGGATAAGACCTAAACTAATTTATGCCAGAACATTGTGAGAAGTAATTGCATGACCTCTTGCAGAAATATTTGCATCATCTATAACTATGGGTGAGGTCCCTGATGACTTGAGGCTGGCTAATCTTGTACCTTCGTTTAAGAAGGGTTGTAAGGGAAACTAGGAACTTTAGACCTGTGAATCTGACTTTGGTTGTGGGTAAATTGTTAGGGGTGATTGTAAAAAATAGGATTGTAAGAAAGCAGGATAGATAGGGAAAAAAAAAATCAAGAACCCAAATTAATCATGTGATTTCTTTTTAAATAATTAATAATTCAACATTTGACTACTCTAGTATGTGTTAAGAAAATTTACTGTTGGATTGAAGCATGTCATAGTTACATATCAAATGACAAATCACATTTTGAAGATCTATTCTGTTCAGAGCTTCTAGTGAAGTTACACTTGTGTTCTCTGCAGACATATTTGCAATTTCTTTGGAAGTAAGAGCAAAGTATTCACAAACAAATTACATATCGTTTGCTACATTATAGAAAATGCAGTTTTCCAGCAGTATCATTTTTGTTTATTATGGAAATACTTAGAGAGGTAAAAGTTGATTAGCGACAGTCAGCATTGTTTTGTGTGAGGAAAGTCGTGTCTTATAAACTTGATTTGAGTTTTTAGAGGAAGCTACCAAAAAGATTGTTGAGGGCAGAGCAGTAGATGTTGTCTATTTAGGTTTGAATGAAGCCTACAACAATCTTCTATATGATAGACTAATCAGTATAGTTGGGTCACATGGGATTCCGAGTGAGCTTGCCAATTGGATACATAATTGGCTTAACAGCAGGAGACAGAGTGGTGGAGGAACGTTGTTTTTCGGACTGGAGGCCTGTCACCAGCAGCATTCCACAGGGATTGGTTCTGGGTCCTCTTTTGTTTGTCATTAATATAAATGATTTGGATGAGATGATAGAAGGCATGGTTGCAGATAACACCAAAATTGGTGGTGTAGTAGGCAGTGAAGATGGCTTTTTTTAAGATTACCGACAGATCTTGATCAAATGGGTTAGAGGACTGAAAAATGGCAGATGCAGTTCAATCTGGATAAAGCGAGCTGTTGCATTTTGGTACCACAAACAGGGGTCGGACTTATACAATTAATTGTAGGGCTGTAGAACAGAGAGATCTACGGGTTAAGGTACACAATTCTTTGAAGTTTGTATCACATCTGGACAAAGTGATTAAAAAGATGTTTTCACACACTTGCCTTCATTGCTCAGCCCTTTGAATAATAGGAGGTGGGAAGTCATGTTGAGGTTGTACAGGACATTGGTGAGGCCTCTTCTGGAAAACAATGTTCAATTTTGGTTGCCTAGTGATAGTAAGGATATTATTAAACTGGAGAGGCTTCAGAAGCGATTTACCAGGATATTGCTGGGTGTGGAAGGTTTGAGTTACAAAGTAGGCTGGGACTTTGCTCACTGGAGTGTAAGAGGCTGAGAGGTGACCGTATAGAAGTTTATAAAATAATGAGGGGTATAGATAGGGTTAATGGTAGGTGTAAAAGCAGAAGTTGCTGGAAGCTCAGCAGGTCTTGGCAGCATCTGTGAAGAAAAATTCAGAGTTAATGTTTTGTGTTCAGTGACCCTTCCTCAGAACTGGATTCTGAGGAACGGTCACTGGACCCAAACATGAACTCTGATTTTATTTTCACAGATGCTGCCAGACCTTCTGAGCTTCCAGCAGCTTCTGTTTTTGTTCCTGATTTACAGCATCCACAGTTCTTTCAGTTTTTAACGTTAAGTGTCTTTTCCCTAAGATAGAGGCTTTCAAGACTTGAGGGCGCATTTTTAAGGTGAGAGGAGAAAGATTTTAAAGAAAGACGTAGGGGCACATGTTTCACAGAGTTTGGTTTGCATGTGGAATTAACTTTCTGAGCAAGTTGTGGATGTGGGCCCAATAACATAATTTAAAAGACGTTTGGATAATTACGTAAATGGGAAAGGTTTGGAGGGATATAGACCGGAAGCATACAGGCGGGGCTACTTTAGTTTGGGATAATGTTGGCATGGACTGGTTAGACCAAAAGGTCTATTCCCATGCCATATGACCCTCAAAACTGTAATAAATCTCTTCTCTGAAGAAGGGTCCTAACCTGAAACGTCAACTTTCATGCTCCTCTGATGCTGCCTGGCCTGCTGTGTTCCTCCAGCTCCATACTGTGTTGTCTCTGACTTCAGTATCTACAGTTCTTGCTATCTCTGATAAATCTGCAGTAGCTCATTTTTGGATACATAGTTAACATTTTATACAATTTACTTTTGAGTTCATTAATGTAAAGTGTGTTAGTGAACAGAAAACTTTTGTTGTAAGCACCAAGAACATCCAGATTAGGTGAGTACATTTAAAGGCACAGTAATGTTTTGCCTTCTCTCCACATGGATAGAATACAATTCAAAGGATTAGATTTTCGGATGCCTATGGGGCAAGATTAGCTGTGGAGGTGCTTTGGAAATGGTATACACAGATGACTTTTTACACTGCAACTGGAATGCATTGTCATCTTTAAAGATGGTAGATTTGGAGGACCTGACAAACTGCAACCCTTCAGTTCATAACACAAGAATGAGGGGCAGACATAGATTATCAGGCTCATTGAGTCTGCTCAGCCATTCAGTAAAATCATTGCTGATCTTTGGCTTCAATGCTATCTTTCTGGCAGCTTGCCTTATTGCTTGATGTCCTGAGAGATCAAAATCTATCTAGCTAAGCCTTAGATATTTTTAAACGTGTAGCATCCTCAGCCCTCTGGGAAGCAAGTTTCCAAGATTCACGACCCATACCAAGCAAAGACTATGGGAGATAGTCTGTTTAAGGTTAAGGCCAACAGAAAGGTAGTGCAGAACTCTGCCATCACTTGCAAATACATTTTACCTCAAAACAGATTTGCAGGGATAGTAACAGTCAGTTGTGTCGTAAAGCTAGTCTGGATGGCTTTGACAACCTGCTTGCAATGCTGGTCTATGGCAAGATGATAATGTAATACAGGGGGCAGTCATCTCTTGACCATCTCGTGCAACATCACCACAAGTTAGGCAGCAAGCATATAGCAAAATATTATTTCCATGGAGAGAGACTGCAGAATGCTTATGGCACAGAAGGATCTGAGTTTTTGTGTGTACAAATCAAAAATAGTTAATGCAATAGATACAACAGATAATTAGAAAGGCAAATAGAATGTTAGCCGTTATCACAAGTGGTGTGGGCTATAAAAGTATGGAAGTCTAGATGTAGATAGCAGAGTGTGGAGCTGGAGGAACACAGCAGGCCAGGCAGCATCAGAGGAGCAGGAAAGCTGACATTTCGGGTAGAGACCCTCCGTCAGCAATGGGGGAGGGGCAGGAAAGCTGACGATTCGGGTCAGAACCTTCCTGACCTGCTGTATTCCTCCAGCTCCACGCTGTGTTATCTCAGACTCCAGCATCGGCAGTTCTTACTATCTCGAAGTCTAGATGCAGCTGTGCAAAGTACTGATAAGACGCATGGAGTGCTGTGTACAATTTGGTTTCATTACTTTAGCAGGATGTTGGGGAGAGAGAGATGTCAAAGTGAAGTCTCCAGTCCTGTGTCTAGCAGCACAAGTCAGTCTTTATTCAGAATTCTTCACCGTGCAGCATGGGAGTGGAATAGGTCTATTCTGCCCTTTCCACTCAAGTACAGCATTTTTGAATATTTTGCATTACAATGATTACATACAAGATTGATTTTGTTATTAGCCATGTGCCCCCAATCTATGCATCCAATCCTGCAAACACACAATCAGTGATTGACATCTCTGTGGACAGCTGAAGGTCTTCCCATGATCTCACGACATTCCCAGACATCTTTATCTCTCATCTTTGGAATCTTACAACGGATGCTCCATTTATTCATATTTCAATATACTGATTACCACCCTCCTCAGGTGCTTGCCAGCTGCATCGCATTAATTAACAATAATTTATCACTAAGGACCTTTCACATTCTGTTATGCAAACTATTTTACTTCTGTCAATATAAAAGATACAAAAGGATGGTAATTTCTACCAGTTATTCTGAAATTTGTACTATCACTTAAAATAAACAGTTAGTTAGGTGTATAAAGTTTTGTATAGTTACACCGAATCTTGAAGTTCTTTAACAAGGCTAACAAATTGGGGAGATCAAACATACACAGTCTTTTTATTTTGCAGCTGTGAGTTGGTTCAAGACGCCCACACTCCTCCCCTCATTGTCTTTACTTCAAATACCTTTCACATAAGTTTCCTCACCAACTAGCATATATTCAAACTCCGTTCCTAAGGATGAAATTCAATTACTTTCACAGCTTTTTGCATGCAGAGCTGTGAAGCTACAATTGTTTATTTTCCATTTTACAACCTCTTTTGCTCTCTTAGAGGTTGATTGTTTACACCATTTGTTGCTCTGTCTTCCCTGCTGATGAGGAGATGTCTTTTGACTGGCTATGTTTAGCTGCTTATAAGAATTCAATTAAATCCTTATATGGATACTTTAAGGTTTACACCTTTATCTTCACACCGCTCATACGCCTATGTTTAATATGTAATGACTATTACCCAGACACACTCTAGATTATTTTGGGATCAGACTTTTCTTTTGACTTTTGTTAAACTATAAACTTTGGACTGGTTGTGAATCAATATCTCTCATGTAGATTTTTCAAGGATGCTTTCTTATCAAAAATGCTTGTGCGCTTAGAGCTGCCTGTCTACAGAAATTTAATTAAATTCATGAATGTCTAATATGGTAAAAATAAAACTAACACTATTATTGTACAAATATACATCTCTGAGAGTGTATTTTGTGTAAGTTACAATACCTGAATTTTTTTTTTAACTACATGGGTCCAGATTCCCCTTCTGCTCCATATTAAATGGAGCTTTTACAGTAGTTTGCTAAAAAGCTGCTCATCTGTGCCTCCCTTATGAGGGCTGCCTCAATGCTAACACTCCCCTGTCTTGTCTCACTGAGATATTTCATTGTCTTATCCAGTGACCTTGAATAGAAGCCACAAGTCTGGCTGTGAACATCTGCTGAATGTAACTGTCAACCCGTTTTGTCCATCTTTTGTCAGCTGAAAAACCCCAGGTGGCCAGCTTGTCAACTTCAGTTTTGGGCAGTTGCAGCACAGGATATACTTACAATGGAAGAAGTAGAGAAAAAATTTACTCAATTTAATCCTGGTATGTAAGGCTTGTTTTATGACAGAACATTGAACAGGTTGGACTGTTCTCATTGGATTTTAGAAGAATGTAATGTGATGTTATTAAATCATGTAAGATTCTGAGGGTGGGTTTACAGAGTGGATCTTGAAAATATGTTACCCCCCATAGGAGAATCAAGAACAAGGGTCACAGTTTAAAAGTATTGGGTTTCTCATTTAAGATGGAGATGAAGAAGATTTGTTTTTCTGTCAGAAAGCAATCTAAACTTTGGAATTCTTTACTTCGAGATCTGTAGCGGTTAGATCATTGAATATATTTAAGACTGAGTTAGACAGACTTTTGATCTATGACGCAGTCAAATGTTAATGGCCAAGTTGAGCTATTGGGGTTGGGGGACAGTGATTTGTAGTCGAGAAGTGGAATTAAAGTCTCAATCAGATTAAGATTGATTTTATTGAATGCTGGAGCAGGCTTGAGAAACCAAACAGTCTACTCCTGCTCCTGTTTCATATGTTCTATTGAAGGGGTGGGTGTTAGTATCCCTGCCATTTGCTTGCAGGCTCATTGCTACACCTGGGGTCCCTTTCCCTTTATTTTTCATTCTGTTTCTTAATTCTTTTTCTCAAAGTCTTGCCAAGGATTTCTAAGTGTTTGAATTGCTTCTTAGCTTTCTGAATATTTGTCGTCTATTGTGACACAACCCTTAATTATTCCTTTCAATCTCTGTTACGTAAATTTTCCTCTCCCACCATTACTAACCTTTTGCACCTGTTTAACTCAACATTTCTTATAAATAATTATGCAGATGAATTCATGACAGAACTTCCAGTGCAACAAATAAATTGGTTCTCAATTTTTCAGAGAGCTACTTTTATTTATGTTACTTGCAATCAAACAAAGTCTAGTCTCTTGTTTGTTCAATCTGTAGACCTTCATGCACTGAACTATTCATCTTCATTGTTCACTGAGTCTGTAAGACTTGAGCATGAAATGTTTCAAGAAGGTTACGTCCACTTTCAGATTGAATATGTATGTTATCTTCAACAATTCCATGTTTTAAATATTATCTTGGATTCAATCCTATTGCTATATTAAAATAGCCTCCTTTAAGTCTCAGCATACAGTTTAACCTCTTAGGACATTGTTTTCTCCCGGTTGTCTCCAACTGTGTTCTGATTTGTTTGTCTTTGTAAGATACTACAATGGCTATTTATCTACTAAATTCTCATCTGTTTAACCTAATTTCCAAATAAGCCAACATTCATACTGAAACCCCTTCCTTAAACATTATTTTGTTGAAGTACACACTCTGACCATTTCCTCCATTGTTAACTACTTCATTCTAATAGCTGAAACCGTGGAACTCACTACCCCGATAGTCTTTGCTTCCTCTTAAAAATCAGAAGGACTTGAAAGCCAACTTTTCACATTGACTAATTGCTACTTCCTTAAACTGGATTGTTTCACTTTTACTGACTCCAACTTTAGTTGTATCCTGCAGTGAGTCTTAGTCTGTAAATTTCTTTCACCAACTTATAAAGTGGTCTTTCTGCTGTCACAATATTGTTCTTAAATTTTATTTTGCATTCCTTCAGGTTATGAAATAAAAATCCATTGAATGAGCAGAATGGAAACCAAATCCCATAGGTTTGTTTGAAATGACAGCTGATTTATTTCAGCTGTTAATTCATTTTTCAGTCAAAATCTATAGAATCAAAAATATCTAATGTTCCATTTACCATTGGCTCATAGCTCAAAATGTCTCAAGTTAATTATAATTAATATTTGTAATTAATGTAGTCTGATTTTTAATTTTTGCATTTAGTTTTTCTCCTGCATCTGGAGGGCTATTGAGACTTGATCATTAGTTATATTCAAGGCTGTGGTAGACAGATTTTTCATCTCTGAGGGAATCAAAGGTTTGAGTGATGATATTAGCTGGTAAACTCCCAATGAATCTGCATACACAGGGAGGCCAAATGTAGGTGGTCATCAAAAAGCCCCTGATCTTCATCTCCCAAATCTGCATTGGGTATCGACAAGGCAGCCACTAGTCAGTGGACTGAGTGAAGTGTCGTTGTGGCCATGCATATTACATCAAATTGCTCACTAAGGTCTGTTCACTATCTGGCATTTCTGGAGACCATTGAATGGATAACCAAGCCAGACATCATAATACAAACTTGTCCCATGATATGATAGTAGTAGTTGTATGGAGAACTTCAAGAATATTAGCCAGCATATCCTTGATTCATGTTTGTAGAAATCTTCATGCTTTAAAGATTCTTGAGCAGCAAAAAGGAGGTTTTTAAATAATTGGTTCTTTTTATATAGATGTTAGCTTTTTATTCTTTCATGGGATGTGACATCACTAATACGGCCAACATTTGCAGTCTGTCCATTTTTGCCCATGATAAACTGGTAGTATGTCAGATTTTTGAACTGCTGCAGCTTATTTGATATAGGCACACCACTGCTTTTTGGAAAGGAGTTCTAGGATCTTGATTATTGATAGTGAAGGAACAATGATATAATTCCAAGGGAGGACGGTGTGGAGGGGAACTTGCAGGTGGTGTTCTCAATGGTCTGTTACCTTGTCGTTATAGATCATAAAAGTTGCAGATTTGGATGGTGCTGTGAGTTGCTGAGTGTTTCTTTCATATGGTACACATTGCTGCTACTGTTGCTTCCACTTTATGGTGCACACGTTATCAATTTTGTGGGGAGCGAATCTTCAGTTTGGTGAATGGGCCACTGAACCTGGCTTTTTTTGTTCTGGATTGTGTCAAGTTTCATGAGTGAAAATGCTGCAACACACGTTCAGACAAGTGGAGAGTATTCTGTCACACACCTGAATTGGGAAATGCAGACAGTGGACAGGCTTTGAAGGGTCAGGAGATGAGTTCCTTGCTGCAGACTTCCAAGCCTCTGATCTCCTTTTCTAGCTATAGTACTTACATGGCTGGTACAGTTCAGTTTCTAGGCAACATTAATTTCTAGGTTGTTGAAGTGGGACATTAATTAATGCTAATGCCTTTGTATTTCAAAGGGAGATGGTCAGAAATCACGCGACACCAGGTTATAGTCCAACAGGTTTACTTGAAATCAGAAGCTTTCAGAGTGCTGCTGCTTCATCAGGTGAAGACGATACCTGACGAAGAAGCAGTGCTTTGAAAGCTTGTGATTTCACATAAACCTGTTGGACTATAATCTGGTGTCATGTGATTACTGAACTTGTCCACCCCAACACCGGCACCACCACATTATTGGAGAAGGTTATTGCTTGACATTTGTGTAATATGACTGTTACTTGCCATTTATTCATCTGTTAAAATGTTACATCTATTAAAATGGAAATGGTCCTCTGTTTTGTAAATTAAACAAATTGATATCTGGTTTGTAGGTTAATGCATGCATTCATAATGTATACATAAAAACAAAGTGTTGTAGAAACTCAGCAGGTCTGACAGCTTCCCTAGAGAGAAAAACGGAGTTTATGTTTTAATTCCCTTATGATTCTTTTGAAGTTCTGAAGGAGAGTCATATTAGAGTTAAAACATTAACTCTGTTTCTCTCTCCACAGATGCTGCCAGACCTTTTGAGTTTCTTTGGGCCTTTTTGTTTACATTTCAGATTTGCCAGCATCCATGGTGTTTTGCTTTTGTTTGAAGCTACGCATTGGCTAGATTTTCTGTTTTGTAATATGCCATGTAAGACCATTCCTGCTCTTCTTGAAATTGTGTTTTGGGATCTTTTATGTGCATCTTAAAGAGCAGATGAAGCTTTTTATTAACGTGCCACCCAATGATGGCACACCATACATTGCAGCACTTGCTTACAATGACATTTCAGTGTAGATTATACACCCAGAATCTTTCTAGTTAACTGTGATACAACATGTGAAAAAACAATTTGTCATGAACTCATAATTATGGGAATTAATCTTCGTCATGAAAGATAATGAATGCTGAGTATCAAATCAAAATAATGCTGCAGGAGATTAATTGATCACCGTGTTATTACTGTTTCAAAAGGCAACTCTGTTGGCAACTTGACTGTGTGTATTCATAAAATGGTGACTGCACTTGCAAAAGTATTTCATAGGATGTGGAGTATTTTGGGATGATGTGAAAGTTACTATATAAATATAAGTTATTTTTAGAAAATGTGTCCAGTCATTAATTTGACAAAACAAACACCATATCTTGACTGACAGGTATTCCAGGTAATAAAGTTGTCAGCATGACAAATGTGTTCCAGATATACTGCTCCTTATATTTAATGTTGTTTTTTCTTATAGCTCCTAAAGGTAATATTCGAACGAGACAATGTGTTCGATGCTCTGAGCCAATACCAATGAATCCCAAATGCAAAGAACAAGGATTAAGAAAAAATAATCGTTCAACGCCAGCTGTGAACCCAAGAGCTGGACCAAATGTTAATGAAACTGCATCAAAACACAAGAAACACCGTAAGAAGGAGAGGGACCCTGAGTGTCCTTGATGGTTAAAGAAGCAATCTGAAGTGTATTTTATAATGACCATAGGTTCTCTTTGGAGAGCACCAACATTGTTATGGGCAGCATACATTCATAAATGAGGTTATGAGATAATCCAGGGGAGTTGCAAAGTCAGAAAGTTTCTGTTTTTAACTGTATTTGTTAACTCACTAAACTTTACTTTTCTTCTGTAAGTCAATATCTCCAAATTGATAATACCCTTATCTCTGATCAATTTTGATAATTAGGCCAACATCTTCACTGGGTGTCCACTGTTTTCTGTAATCATTGTGAGTTCATTCATTTTTTTTGAAGGAACCCCATATTTAGGAAAGTACAACGAACAGAAATCTAATTTAATGCTTGTTCCCCAGCCACACTCATTCTGTGTATCTTCAAGAAGTTATAGAATAAATTGCCTCATTCATATCCAGGATACAGAGTTTGAATCCACCATTGATAGCCTGTAAATAAAATTTCAGTCTTTATTCATTACCCCTTCTGTGGAATTCAAGCACATATTCGCCCCTGCTTTCGATAATTTGGGAATTGTTTGACAATTTAAAATAGGTGATAGGCAAAATGGCCTGCCAATTCCCTATCTCAATTTATATTTACCCAGACTGTAGAAAATCCAAGCAAGAGCTTCTACAGGTATTGATAAAGGAAAACAAAGTCAGTGAAGCATATGTTGGTCCTCTAGCGATTGAGAATTAGGAGTTAACAGTTGATACTAAGGAAATAGTGGTCAAAATTAACAAATATTTTGCTTCTAAATTCACTACAGAGGATAAAGAAAGCGTTGCAGTAATAGCTGTTAATCAGAAGGTGAAGAGAAGAGGGAAACTTCATGAAGTTACAATTACAAAGGAGGCAGTGCTGAGAAAACTGTTAGAGCTGTAGGTTGATTAGGCTTGGATTTCGTCCTGGGGTCTTAAAAGCGGAAGCTAATGTGGAAGTTGGTGTGTTTGTGTTAGTTTTTTAGAATTCTCAAGATGCTGGAAAATTTCATCAGACTAGAAAGTAGCAAACAAAATGTCTGTACTCAAGAAGGGAGGGATGCAGAGAAAACTGGAACTACCGGCCAGTTAGCTTGACATCCATCATGGCAGAAGATGTTACAGTACGACATCAAGGAGATTATAGCTGGGAAATTAGGAAAACACAGGATAATGCATGAAAATGAGATTGGCTTTGTGAAGAGTGGTTATGTTTAATCAATTTATTGGAGTTCTTTGAAGTAGTAATATGACTAAAATCTACCCATTGATGTACTTTTCTTGGATTTCCAGAAGGAGGTTGGCCATGTGCCACAAAAAAGATTCTTGTGTAAAGTAGGAATGAATTGTATAGTGATTACATCGATGGCTAACATGGATAGAAGATGAGGAGCTGGCAGGCAAAAATAGAGAATGCTTTCATGCATCTTTTTCTGATTGGCTGGATGTGATGAGTGGGATTCTGTATTAGTTTATGCTGGGACTTGATCTTTTTACAGTTCATATCAATGACTTAGATGAGGGAAGTGAAAACCTGATAGTTATGTTTGCATGTGACTTAAAGATATTCAGAAAATTATGTTGTAAAGAGGATATAAGGAACTTGCAATCAGAAATTCATGGATTGAGTGAGTGGGCAAAAATCTGACAGATAGAGTATAATGTGCAAAACTGTGGAGTTGTTCACTTTGGCAGATAGAACTTTAAAAAAAAATGCCGTGTTCTATTTAAATGGAGAATGACTGGACAATTCTGACGTGGGGAGGGATCTAGGTGCCCTAATATGAGTCATAAAGTTAGTTTGCAGGTATAGCAAGTAATTAAGACGAATGGAATGCTATCCTGAAAAATTTAACATTAAACAAGAATGTTATGCTTCAGTTACTCAGGGCATTGCTGAGACCACATTTTAAGTATCATGTGTAGTTTTGGTCTCTTTATTTGAGGATGTAAGGATGTTAGAGATATAAATGTATTGGAAGTAGTTCAGAGGAGATGTACTAGATTGATACCTTGAATATCCACATTATCTTGTACGGTTATGTTCGACAGGCAGCACTTGTTTTCACTGGGGTTTCGAAGAGTGAGGGTAACTTGAATGAAGATGACTTATTTTTCTCTGAGTTCTTGTTCTGCAACTTTTGTAATCTCAGCCTCAAAAAGTAATCAAACCAGGACCACTGGATTTTTTTAGGGCAGCATTAGGTAGACTCTTGTGAGATGAATAAATCAAATGTTATTGAGGGTATAGAGGAATGTTGAATTCTAAACCAACAAACCAGCCTTTAACTTATTGAGTGGTGAAGCAGGTTTGTGGAGCTGAATGGCCTTCTACAACAATTTCATACATATATATGTTCTTATTTTCAGCCAATATTTGGAGTTTTATTCAGTCTTTCACATGCAACGTTGAGAATTCAACTGACTCTTCAGGTACTATATATTGCACAACATTTCATTACCCTAGTCATATACACTTTGTTGAATTTTTCAGTTTTCTTTTTGTGCTCAATAGAGTAATTCTTTTACCTTATTAGTACCATGTGCACAGAATTCCATTACCCATTTACATCACTGTCCAGAATTCTCTACTCTCTCTCTTTTCAGTATGCAGGATCCAGTGCTCAGTTTTTTTTTTAATCAAATTTGACTATCAATTTCTATCATCAAATATACACATTTTATTGCATTCTAAATCTTCATGTTGCAACTGCTTACATTGTTATGTTAAGAAATATTATACCGTTACACTAAATTTAAAATTGCAATCATTGTCAGAGATAACATACTAGGTAATCTTTATAATTTTTAGAGAGCACAGATAAAATAGCATTTTACAATCTGTTCACTTTAGCAAAGGGTCAATGTGCAGACCGCTGGAATTTAAGTTGGTAGAACAGGATAGTAGAAATCTGGAAGTCACTGTCTTAAAGGTGTTTGAGAAAGCAAATTACACACTTGACAATCATTTGGATGCCTGTTTGAAGAACTGTGATCTGCAAGACTATGAAGCATATACAGCAATGTGGGATGAGGCTGAGTAACTTCTCGTTGATTGGCACAGTCAAGATGGGTTAAGTTTTTTCCTTCTGTATCACAAATTTTCTCTGATGCTATGCATATTATTTTTATATTCTGGTGCATGTATCATTAGTACATTATTTACACTGCTATCTTGTACCAAATATAATTTGTTATAATCAATTATATTTCAAATACATACCTTTGTCTAATACTGTTATGGTAATTGAACAAAATAATAAAAAATATAATCAACTTTGTTTCAAAAATGTGTCAGTGATGAAATATGCTACAAGAATTCACAAATAAAAACAAAGCGCTGGAGAAACTCAGCAGGTTTGGCAGCCATCTGTGGGGAGAAACAGACATAACAGCTCAACCTCAGTGTTATTCTTCTCCAGAAGAACTGTATTCAGGACTCAATGTTAACTCTGTTTCTCTCCGCACAAATGCAGCTGGACCTGTTGATTTTATTTCAGATTCCCAGTATCCACAATAACTTGCTTTTATTTACAAGAATTCAGAGCCAGCTTTTTGGTTGCAGTAAGTAGTCCCTCAAAGGTTTTCACTATTCTTTAGTGAATAGTGATAATGCGATAAGGGATTGAAAAGAGAACGTTAGAAATTGAGTAAATTGGAAGTCCACGAAGTGGGTGGAGAGGCTTTGTATAGTCTTAGGGTAACCACAGTCGCTGAATTGGAAAATACCGATCCAGGGCAATGTCAGCAGAGGAACTGACAGACAGGAAATTCAAACCAAGTTCTTTGGGATATTGACTCCAGAATAAAGAGCAATGATCAATTAATTGATGTATAATTTATGCAAAAAAGAAAGTTGCTTTCATCTGTGAAACATACTTTATAAAAGCCTACTTTCGGTGCAAGTTAATAACCCATTACTATTTGTTCCATCTCATTCCACAGAAATAAAAAATGGTCCTGGATTATACTGATTACTTTCTTACCTGAGTGGTGGAATTTTCCTCTGAGTCAGTGGTTTCAAGATTGACATCAAAGCAGATTTAAATAGCTGTGCACTTTCTCAAATTTGTCAGCCTACTGTGATTGGCAATAGAATCCTATTTTTTAACCTGAAAATGTACGATAGATTTGTGTTAATGATAGCTTCTAGAGATCAACTGAGTCATTGAATCTGGAAGATTCCTTTTCTGCCTAAGTCCCACCTCACTGTCTGATTTACAGCCCAGTTAGATATGTTGTTAGATGGAAAGACCGTGGGGCGGAATTTTTTGGATGGTGGGAGCTTTTGTGACCTGCCTCCTGAAGTATCTGCAGCATGTGCACTTTGCTGAAATGGGCTGCCCTACAGACAATTGATGCTCCAAAGAGCATTAATTCATTGGTGAGGAACTTTTACACTTCACTTAAGAGGAACTCCGTGACTGGCAACTCTGTAGTCTCAGCAACACCATTAGAGGTAGTGGCCAGGACTGGGACTGCAAGCAGGACCAGATAAGTGGGGGTGGTGTCATGGCAACTAACTGTTATGAAATAAATTAAAGTCCTCTCTGACCATGGGCATTGGAGTGGGGTTTTTGGGTAACTAAGAGCACAGAGTGGGGCTTCTATGGCGACTATATTTAGAAGAAACAAAGGTAAGAGGCAAAGCACGGAGTCCTACAGACTGCCATTGAAATAAAAGGGAAGAAGGCATTCTTGAGTGATGTAGGATCAAGGACACTTCCTTAAAATAAAGGTCAGTTGGTCACCCTTATATACATGGGGGTAGGGAGAGACTGATGCAGGCATTGATAGACTAGCCTGGGAATTTGGAAGAAACAGTCATGCTGGACATAGTTTGTCTGGGAGGTGAATACCTGCTGTGGAAAGCAGGCTATTGAGGGAGTTGAAAGCCATGACCCACCTGAGAACTAAACTGAATGTGTGCATCCCCATTACCTTAAACACTACCTGCCAACCTCAAAATTAAGGTTCCAGAAAAACAATCCTAAATGGCCATCAATTGACAACTTAAGAATCTCAATTGTTGAAAGAAGTGGGGCCAGGATAAGCTTCATCCATCTCTGATATTCCTGACAGTGTGTTGGATAGAGGGCTGTGACAGGCTATTCTTGGAATTCTGTGTGCACATCAGCCTGCAAACCCACTGAGGGAGAGCTGCAACCTCTGCCCTTTAGACACTCACTTAAATGCCTTCTTGAAAGCTCTGAGATGTTACTTTCATAAGTTCCAAATTCTAGCATTAATGCTGCCACTGTTAGTGTTAATGTGCTTTGTCCATGTGAATACAAAAGCCACCTGATATGACTTGCAGAGATAGTAGGAACTACTGATTCTGGAGTCTGAGATAACCAGGTGTAGAGCTGGATGATCACAGCAGGCCAGGCAGCATCAGAGGAGCAGGAAAGCTGACTTTTTGGGATTGGACCCTTCTTCAGAAAATTCATTTTCTGAAACTTCAGCTTTCCTGCTCCTCTGATGCTGCCTGGCTTGTTGTGTTCATCCAGCTCTACATCTTGATATGACTTGCAGATGGGTTTGCGACTGGGTGAGCATCTAGTATATTTTTATTTGAGGTTGCTTTAAACTTTCAAAATAAGTTCCTTTGCTGATCCGAGCATCCAGTTTCTAATTTTGAGATGTCATTCAGTGAGCATTATTGAACACATTCCATCAATATTAATGGTATTCATTCAACTGCCTTTAATTATCAATTGGATGTCACTGAATATGTGGTGAAATAAACTTTAATCTTTTGTGAGCCCAGGAATAGTAGTTAAGCACCTTCTGTGCCCAAACTATTTTGTCACTTGGTTGGCTATGTGAATGCCATTGACTGCAACATCAACCCCACTCCCCACACCTCCCCACACCCCATTTTCCACATTTTCCTGCACAGCAATTGCTCAACACAGGAGCCAATGGATTGCCTATCCTTGTGTAACTGGCAAGCTGTACCATTAGTATCCCTCCACTTGCACCTAAATGAGGTCTAGGCCTAAAGATCTTTGCTACTGTTTTGAATGAAAGTTGATGATTGTCCCTGTTATACTTCAGGTGGCTTCTTCTCTCAGATACACTTCAACAGCCTGCCAACTACTGATGTTATTTCCATTTTTCACTGATTACCCAATCCATTTATGGGATGGGATTGGAAATAAACTTTAATCAATATCAATCTCAGGTACCCTAGAATGTGCTGAAGTTTTTGAACAGCATAATTGGATCTATATTGTGCATTCAACAATTGGCTGAAGTTGTTCTTTTCAGAACCAGTAGACCAAACTACTAAGTGCCAGTTTGCTGAAGGGACATGCCCTTCAAGCCCCTTCTGACATAATACATCCTCTTGAGAAGGATAACCACTTTGGCGATCTCTGGTGACACTGAATGGCTGGTATTACAAAGCCTAAATGCTCATTTGAATCCAAATGAAGTGAACGTTTGCACTACATTGCAAGCTACCAGATGTTAAGCTACATGACTGTGCCCTGCACTGGCATTTCTTAAGTAACTAGAGAGCCAAGTTGTAGGTAAGATGTTTGTGAAACATTTCTGCTATTATAATGTGTGTGGAGTAATCTAGAATTATTTTGGATATGTTGTGGGTGCTTAGATTTCCAGAGAGTGTTGCTTCATCCCTGTTGGGTGGAGGAGGAGGAGGAGGAATAGCTGACCATTGTGCATGAGTTAGGTTGACAGCTGTGGAGGTGTGATGCTGCCACAGAGGCAACAAGATGTTAGATCCAAGGCTATGTGGAGGTCAATTTTGCTTGATACCCTCTATTATGATCGGGGCAGACTCTGCCATGCTCCTTACATGCCAGGAAATGCACCAAGCAGCTCTCTCCATTAACACTTTGATGGCTTACTCAGTCCTTAAGTTTCAAATGTGAGTCCTCTGTAACACAAAGTGTCTCCAGTGAACTGGCAAATTAATCATCCTTCACCTAACCTGGCTGCCATCAAAACCCATTCATGGTCAGATGATTCAGCACAATGCTGATATTCAACACGTACACATACATAAGTTACAGGGGGTTCTGCTATAACATAATAGATGCATTCCTGTGAAATGACACATTACAAAAAATCGTGCTATAGAAATAATGGTGCCTTATGAGTAAAGGGGAGGTTAGGGTGTAGAACAACAGAACAAAAAAACACTCAAAATGGCTCCAAAGCATCTATCCAATGGTTGTCATTAAAGCAAAGCATGCTATCAAAATACTGCAAAAAATTTACCCATAAAACATTTTATCGGAGTTACTGTGACACTTCAGTTTATTACTGCTGAGTTATAAAACTTGGTGTAAACATTCTATCAGCAAAATATAAAAACATTTTAAACCCCAGATTTAATATGGTTTCTCCTTCTCATTTACTTTAATCTCATTTTGGCTAACCTAGCAAATTTTAGATTAATATCCTAAATTAAGTATCAATAAACATCATATGTTTGACATGGATTTTCCCTTCCCAATGTTGGTTTGAATCTGGCATTAAATGAATCTCAATGTGCATAGCAGCATTGAGATCATCAAAGGGGTAAGAAGGCAATAACATTGAAGTGCGCTAAAGGGCAGGAAACAAGGATGTAAAATGTTGTCATTATTTTTCTTCAATATTTATTACATTTTGCAGACAGTAAAATAAACAGGATGAGCACATGGCATTAAGTTAGAAGCATGGTTGACAAAGTTTAACAAAGGAGTTGTTTCAATGTTTTTTATTCTAATGGAGAAGTTTGATAGTGTACAAGTAGGAAATTAGCCTTTCAAGACGAGAGACATTCTTCAACAACAAACCTAATTACAGCTCATTCAAAGATTTTTTTTACTGGGAGACAGAATAACACAAAAGAGCAAGTTCTCATCAGTTAAGTGATTTCTAATCGGTGACAGTCTGAGGGGGTTAAACAGTGCACATAATGGAGAAGTCTAGAACCACTGAAGGCAAGTCTGGTTAACTGCTAAAATGGATTCAGGAAGTCACTGTCAGTTTCAGAGACGACATGATAATGAATGCTAACAGTTGTCTTATGACTAAGGAAAATTCTGGTCCTTTGCAACTGCTTTCCAAAAAGAAAGCTGCCCAGGAGATGCCATGTATGGTTTTATCTCCAGGTCTCCAGTTTATCATCCACATCAAATGTTCATTATCACCTTCTCCTGACATTTCATTATCTGTCTACTCAGGTGTAAAATACTGTTGCATCGTATTCTGTGGAAATGATAAAGTCATCCTATTGTTAGGTAACTCATTCTGATGTTAAAGGTCTTCCAAAATTGAGATAGAGGTACAAATATGTAGACAGATTACGGAAAAATATAGGAGCAACAGGGTGGTGGTGATGGGAGATTTTAATTTTCCCAACATTGACTGGGATTCACTTAGTGTTAGGGGTTTAGATGGAGCAGAATTTGTAAGGAGCATCCAGGAGGGTTTTATGGAGCAGTATGTAAATAGTCCAACTCAGGAAGGGGCCATACTGGACCTGGTGTTGGGGAATGAGCCCGTCCAGGTGGTTGAAGTTTCAGTAGGGGATTACTTTGGGAATAGTGATCACAATTCCATAAGTTTTAGAATACTCATGGACAAAGACAAGAGTGGTCCTAAAGGAAGAATGCTAAATTGGGGGAAGGCCAACTAAAGCAAAATTCGGCAGGAGCTGGGGAATGTGGATTGGGAGCAGCTGTTTGAGGGTAAATCCACATTTGATATGTGAGAGGCTTTTAAAGAGAGGTTGATTAGAGTGCAGGACAGACATGTCCCTGTGAAAATGAGGGATAGAAAGAGCAAGATTAGGGAACCATGGATGACAGGTGAAATTGTGAGACTAGCAAAGAGGAAAAAGGAAGCATACTTAAGGTCTAGGTGACTGAAAATAGACAAAGCTTTGGAAACATATCAGGAAAGTAGGACCAATCTGAAATGAGAAATTAAGAGGGCTAAAAGAGGTCATGAAATATCTTTAGCAAACAGGGTTAAGAAAAAGCCCAAAGCCTTTTATTCGTACATAAGAAGCAAGAGGGTAACTAGAAAAAGGGTTGGTCCATTCAAGGACAAAGGAGGGAAGTTATGTGGGGAATCAGAGAAAATGAGTGACATTCTTAATGAGTACTTTGCGATGGTATTCACCGAGGAGAGGGACATAACGGATGTTGAGGTTAGGGATAGATGTTTGATTACTCTAGGTCAAATCAGCATAAGTGGGGGTGGGGGGAGTGTTGGGTATTCTAAAAGACATTAGGGTGGACAAGTTCCCAGATCTGGATGGGATCTATCCCAGGTTACTGAGGGAAGCGAGAGAGGAAATAGTTGGGGCCTTAACAGATATCTTTGCAGCATCCTTGAGCACGGATGAGGTCCTGGAGGACTGGAGAATTGCTAATGTTGTCCCCTTGTTTAAGAAGGATAGCAAGGATAATCCAGGTAATTATAGACCGGTGAGCCTGACGTCAGTGGTGGGGAAGCTGCTGGAGAAGATACTGAGGGATAAGATCTATTTACATTTGGAAGAAAATGTGCTTATTAGTGATAGGCAGCATGGTTTTGTGCAGGGAAGGTCATGTCTTACCAACTTGATAGAATTCTTTGAGGAAGTGACAAAGTTGATAGATGAGGGAAGGGCTGTAGATGTCACATACATGGACTTCAGTAAGGTGTTTGATAAGGTTCCCCATGGTAGGCTGATGGAGAAAGTGAAGGTGCATGGTGTCCAGGGTGTACTAGCTAGATGGATAGAGAACTGGCTGGGCAACAGGAGACAAAGAGTTGTAGTGGAAGGGAGTTTCTCAAAATGGAGAACTGTGACCAGTGGTGTTCCACAGGGATCCATGTTGGGACCACTGTTGTTTGTGATATACATAAATGATCTGGAGGAAGGTATAGATGGTCTGATTAGCAAGTTTGCAGATGACACTAAGATTGGTAGAGTAGCAGATAGTGAAGGGGACTGTCGGAGAATGCAGCAGAATATAGATAGATTGGAGAGTTGGGAGGAGAAATGGCAGATGGAGTTCAATCCAGGCAAATGCGAGGTGATGCATTTTGGAAAATTCAATTCAAGAGCAAACTATACAGTATATGGAAAAGCCCTGGGGAAAATTGATGCACAGAGAGATCTGGGTGTTCAGGTCCATTGTACCCTGAAGGTGGCAACGCAGGTTGATAGAGTGGTCAAGAAGGCATACAGCATGCTTTCATTCATCAGACGGTGTATTGAGTACAAAAGTTGGCAGGTCATGTTACAGTTGTATAGGACTTTGGTTCGATCACATTTCGAATACTGCGTACAGTTCTGGTCGCCGTATTACCAAAAGGATGTGGATGCTTTGGAGAGGGTGCAGAGGAGGTTCACCAGGATGTTGCCTGGTATGGAGGGCACTAGCTAGGAAGAGAGGTTGTGTAGATTAGGATTATTTACATTAGAAAGACGGAGGTTGAGGGGGGACCTGATTGACATCTACAAAATCATGAGAGGTATAAACAGGGTGGATAGCAAGAAGCTTTTTCACAGAGTGGGGAACTCAATTACTAGGGGTCACAATTTCAAGGTGAGAGGGAAAATGTTTAAGGGAGATATGCGTGGAAAGTTCTTTACGCAGAGGGTGGTGGGTGCCTGGAAAGTGTTGCCAGCGGAGGTGGTAGAGGCAATGCATGATAGCGTCATTTAAGATGTATCTAGACAGATACATGAATGGGCAGGGAACAGAGGGATACAGATCCTTGGAAAATAGGCAACAGGTTTAGATAGAGGATCTGGATCGGCGCAGGCTTGGAGGGCTGAAAGGCCTGTTCCTGTGCTGTAATTTTCTTTGCTCTTTGTTCTTTTTTCTTGAACAACACTGTCCTGATCCTCCTCAGTGGTTGCAATCAGCCTCTTAAATGGGTGCGTTAAATAAAAAGTATTCGATGGGTTCGCATTATAGCCAGCACAATGTTCGCAGTTTAGCAATACTGTTCCTGTTTCTCAATTGTGTTATAGCCAATTCGCATTGCTAGAACACTCATTATAGCCAAACACCCTGTATGTGCCCTGCTAATAACTGTGCTCATGGCTTTGAGTGTCATATCAAAGGATTAGGCAGATCTCTTCAGCAAACTGGCATGAGGTGGTTTGGTCTATTGGTTCTGAAAGGAACAACTTCAGCCAACTTTTGAATGCACAACTTAGGTCCAATTATGCTGCTCAAAAACTTCAGAGTATCTTAGGGTACGTGAGATTGATATTAATTAAAGTTTACCCAATCCATGATGGGATAGGATCGGAAACAATAAACACAAAATAGATATAACATCAGCAGTTGGCAAACTGTTGAATTGTACCTGTGAGAGAAGAAGCCACCAGAAGTTCAATAAGGTCAATCATCAACTTCCACTCAAAACAGTGGCAAAGATCTTTAGGCCTAGACCTCATTTAGGTGCAAGTGGAGGGATACTAATGGCACAGCTTGCCAGTAACACAAGGATGGTCAATCCGTTGGCTCCTGTGTCGAGCAATTGCAGCACAGGAAGACGTGGTAAAAGTGATGGAGGGAGTGAGGTTGGTGTTGCAGTCAATGGTATTGACATAGCCAACCAAATGTCAGATATTTTGGGCACAGAAAGTACAAATTCACTCTTCCTGGGCACCTGAAAGATTTAGAGTTTGTTTCTCCAAATATTCAGTGACATCCAACAGATGATTAAAGGTTGTTCAATGGATACTGTTAACATTGTTGGAACTTGGCCAACCATGATCACTCAATGATATCTCAAAATTAGAGTTGGTATTCTCGGATCAACAAAGGAACTTATTTTGCAAGGTTAAGAAACCTCAAATAACCATAGGCAGGATGTTCACCCATTTACAAACCTATCTGCAAGTCTTATCAGGTGACTCATATTCACATGGACAAAGCACGTTTACACTAACACTGGCAGCATTAATGTTAGAATTTGGAACTTATGAAAGTAACATCTGAGAGCTTTCAAGAAGGTATTTAAATGAGTATCTAAAGGGCAGAGGTTGCAGCTCTCCCTCAGTGGGTTTGCAGGCTGATGTACACACAGAATTCCAAGAATAGCCTGTCACAGCTCCCTATCCAACCCACTCTGTCAGGAATATCAGAGATGGGTGAAGCTTATCCTGGCCCCACTTCTCTTTCCACAATGGAGACTCTTAAGTTGTCAATTGATGACCATTTAGTATTGTTTCTCTGCAACCTCAATTTTGAGGCTGGAAGGTGGTGTTGAAGGGAATGGGGATGCACACATTCTGTTCAGTTCTCAGGTGGGACATGGCTCGCGCCTCTCTCAATGGCCTGCTTTCCACAGCAGGTATTCACTTCCCAAACAAGTTATGTCCAGCATGACTATTTCTTCCAAATCCCCAGGCTAGTCTATCAATGCCAGCATCCATCTCTCCCTACCCCTATGTATATCAGGGTGACCAACTGTCCTTTATTTTCAGGAAGTGTCCTTGATCCTACATCCCTCAAGAATGCCTTCTTCCCTTCTATTTCAATGGCAGTCTGTTGGACTCTGTGATTCTCCTCTTACTTTTGTTTCTTCTAAATACGGACACAATAGAAACCCCACCCTCTGTGCTCTAACAGTTACCAGAAAACCCCAGTCCAATGTCTGTGGTCAAAAAGGGCTTTACTTAATTTCATATGAGTTCTTTGTCATGACACTATCCCTATTTATCTGGTCATGCTTTCAGTCCCAGTCCTGGCCACTACTTCTAATTGTGTTGCTAGGGCCACAGTGTTGCCAGTCACGGAGCTCCTCTCAAGTGAGGTCTGGAAGTTTCTAATTAATGTTCTTTAGAGCATCAAATGTCTGTAGGGCAGCCCATTTCAGCAAAAAGAATGCCCTGCAGATACTTCAGGAGGCAGGCCAAGAAAGTTCCCACCATCCAAAAAATTCTGCCCTATGTCTTTCCATGAAACAATGCATCTAACTCGGCTGGAAATCAGACAGTGAGGTAGGACTTAAGTAGAAAAGTAAACATCCAGATTCAATCAGTGGTTCGATCTCCATAAGCTATCAACCTGACAAATCTATCATGGAACTTCCAGGCTTCAGAATAAAAAACAACATAGGATCCTGTTGCTAATCACAGTAGACTGACCCAATTTGAGAACGTGCACAGCTATTTACATCTGCTTTGATGCCACTCTTGAAACCACAGGCTCTGAGAGGAAAATTCCACCACTCAGGTAAGAGAGTAATCATTATAACTGAGGGCCTACTTTCCTTTCTGTGGAAAGAGATAGAAAAAAATAATAATGTGTTAAGAAGTTACATTGAAAGTAGCCTTTTATGAAGTATATTTCACAGATAAAAGCAACTTTTTTGCATAAATTATTGTTCAATTATTTGCTCATTGCTCTTTATTCTTGGGTCAACATCCCAAAATAAGGAATAGTGAAAGCCTCTGAGGGATTACTTACTGCAACCAAAAAACTGGTTCTGAATTCTTGTAAATAAAAGCAAGTTATTGTGAATGCTGGAAAACTGAAATAAAAACAAACTGCTGGCGAAACTCAGCAGGTCCAGCTGCACCTGGGTAGGGAGAAACAGTGCTAATGCTGGATCCTGAATGACCATTCTTCTGGAGAAGAATAACACTGAACTGTTATGTCTGTTTCTCCCCACAGATGGCTGCCAAACCTGCAGAGTTTCTCCAGCACTTTGTTTTTATTTGTGAATTCTTATACCATATTTCATCACTGACACATTTTTGAAACAAAGTTGATTATATTTTTTATTATTTTTTGTTCAATTACCATAACAGTATTGGACAAAGTTATGTATTTGAAATCTAATTGATTACAACAAATTATAGTTGGTACAAGATAGCTGTATAAATAATGTACTAATGATACATGAACCAGAATATAAAAATAATATACATAGCATCAGAGAAAATTTGTGAGACAAAAGGGGAACATTTGAACTATCTTGACTGTGCCAATCAACAAGAAGCTACTCAGCCTCATTACCCCTTCCTGCATATGCTTCCTTGTCTTGCAGGTTGTAGTTTGTCAAACAAGCATACAAATACTTGCCCAGTGTGTAATTTGCTGTTACAAACATCTTTAAGATAGTGAATCTCAGATTCCCAATATCCTTATCTGCCAACTTTATTTCCAGCGGTCTGCACGTTGACCCCTCTGCTAAGGTGAACAGATTGTAAAATGTTATTCTGTCTGCGCTCTTTTTATAAATACTACTTAGTATGTTATCCCAGACAATGATTGCAATTTTTAAGTTAGTATAATGGTATAATATGTTTTAACATACAATGGAAGGAGTTGCACCATGAAGTTTTAGAATGCAATAAAATGTGTATATTTGGTGACAGAAATTAATAGTCAAATTTGATAAAAATTGAGCACTGCATCCTGCAAACTGAAAATAAGGAGTAGAGAATTTGGGACAGCGATATGAATGGTTACTGGAATTCTGTGCACATGGTACTAATAAGGTAAAAGAATTACTCTATTGAGCACAAAAAAAGAAAACTGAAATTGAGCATAGTGTGAATGACTAGGGCACTGAAATGTTGTGCAATGTATAGTATCTGAAAAAAATCATTTGAATTCTGTACATTGTATTAACTTAGCAGTGTTGGCATTGTTCTTGAACAACGATGGCAGTCAATTCAACTGGCTCCTCCATCCTGGGTGCCATCATGATTAATTCTGACCGTTCTGTGTAAATGTTATGACTGAATGGAAAATATTTTGTCATGTTGGATAGGCTGAAACATGGTTGTGGTGTAAAAAAATGAAACCACTTGAATTCTTTCACTGTTATTATCTGAATTTGTAGAATGAGAGGTTGTGTAATTGCAATAATTTACATGAGAGATTGTGCAATTGAACATTTGTAGGTCAAGTATCACACTAATGTTTCCTGCCACTCTGCTCCTAAGATTGAGCAATATAAACTCATTAAAGTGTGTTTCTAAACTAGAAGAGTGAGCAAAAATACTTTGCCTATTATTTTAATGGAGACATTTGTTATATGTTGGCTTAAACTGAAGATAACATGAATAGGATCTTCTGCTTCAAAGCTATCAATCTAACTTAAATCATCAAAGTATACATTAGATGTAGTGTAACATACCCAATGTATACTCCCAATCTTGTTGATGGACTCAGAAACACAACTGAAAAACCAAAGAAAAAGAGAGGAACCTGATATTTTGTACTGTGTTCACAGTTACATTCATTTTTATATCCAAGTTTATACAGGGTCAAAGTAAACCACAATGGAGTATTAAAGTGTCAGCATTCTCAAGATAGTTCTCTGCATCTAAAATAAAAAAAAAGTAACTCAAATATTGATTCTGCAATCTAAATTATAGTTATACTATGTGGAATGTGACTTCACTTTCACAGAATCGGATTTTACTGTCATAATGCTGAAGCATGGTGAATTGAATAAAAATCAGAGGCTGATATCTAAAAGTGGATTTCAGTTTCTGTGAAATGCAGAAAAATTGCTTGAAGAATAACCCTGGCCCTGACAAAGCAAAGTACAGCTTTGTCAGATGTATTATTACCATTTGCCATTGATAGTCATTCCAGTTGGCATTTATGCCTTCCTTTTCCTATGGCAAACTGGACTACATTCTCCACATGTTAGTTAACCAATTTTTATGTATTACAAATTTACTGTAGATACTGGTCTTAGTTTTATATGCAGATTAACAATGAAGTGAACAGAAGTGGTTGCTATTATGGGGCAAATTAAACAACAGTTTCTGGCCCATGGAAATCCAGAAATTGCTGAACCAAGTTGCTTCACCTTTCCACAAACTTTGTCATATCTCATATGTGTCACAGATGGAGCCAGTTTGTCCCACTGAAAGTGTGCTTGCTGTCTACAGAATGGTCCAATTAGTCCAACCAAACCCATTTCTTCTGCTGCATCCTGACCTGTATTGTGAAATGTAATTTGTTGAAAAGTTGTGTTGTTACTTTCCCTGCTAAAACATGGGACAGATTTCATGTAGAAGATGTTATGCTGGATAAGACAAATGTGAAAGCCAGTTACCACTCAAAGACCAGCAAAATGGTCTGTGTATAACATTAAAAATAGAAAACAGTGAGTACTTCTCTTCCTTTTCCTCTGATTACAAATTCTGAATTATAAATGGAACCAGTGTGCATTATTTCATCTTACTCTAAGAGTATCATGCTGATTTTTTCTTCTTTAAGAATCAATATACCAAATGGATTTTTTTCAGCATTGACCATTTTCAACTAGCTTTACAGGATGGTGAATTTAAGATAAAAGAAACTGTGAATGTCAACACACTTTTGTATTGCAGAGGGAAAACCATCCTAATTTGGTTTTAACTTGACCCTTTATATCATAGATTGAGTAATTTCCTGCTGTGATTAGTAATTTGAAATGTGCTACATTAAAACCAAATTGTGCATTTTTTCCTTGTATCATTGCCCTAAATTTGGTGAATTGATAATGCCATGTCTAAGTCCAAGAGCAATGAGATCAGATATAGAACCTAGAGAGATAGTAGGAACTGCAGATGCTGGAGAATCTAAGATAACAAGCTGTAGAGCTGGATGAACATCGCAGGCCAAGCAGCATCAGAGGAGCAGGAAAGCTGACATTTCGGGCCTAGACCCTTCTTCAGAAATTCTGAAGAAGGGTCTAGGCCCGAAAC
>NC_063346.1:54436048-54453298 GCF_021869965.1 Rhincodon typus
AGCTTTCCTGCTCCTCTGATGCTGCTTGGCCTGCTGTGTTCATCCAGCTCTACACCTTGTTATCTCAGATATAGAACCTACTTTGTTTGAGATAATTTTGGATATTGTAACGCCAAGTATTGTACTTAAGACCTTTTTATTCCACATAGTTTAGATTTCATAGATATTTATAAGCTAAACAATGGGAGGAGTAAGCAAATGAAATCTGAGTGAGTTGTAGTGACAATGAAGCTGTTGGATTTGTCCTTATCTCAGCTAATCTCAACTGAGTCCAATTCTCTAATATTGTGGTTGACTCTTAACAGCAATCTAAAATAACCTGGCATATATTCAGTAATATCAAACTGTTACAAAGAATTCTAGTAATTTAAAAAAGCCAATAATCACATTCTCAGGGAAACGATCATTGTTGAAGACATTCTGGCCTTACTACAGAAGTCTACCTCCCAAGAATGAATAATAAGGAAACTGCACAGCAGCTGGTACTTGAAAGGTTTATGATAAAACATAAGTTTCAAGTAGAGGTTACCCGAATAAATTTTCCTTTTGTACTTATCTTATAGTGACAAGCAAGTTAAGTGTCATAATATACTTCCCTTTACTGTTGTAAAATGCTGTCATTTGTCAAAAAAAGGAAGCAGCTGCAGTTTCAACGTGTGTGGTTTGTGTTATAAGTCAGAGGCCTTCTGACTTATTCATACCTATTGTTTGGAGATATTTATCTTAGTGAAAGAAGGGAAATAATCTCATGCTACTCAGCTATAAGCAAATGGTCAAATATTGAGGTCACTTTGTTGCGACACAGCGGAAATAAAATACATGCCGTTTCCTTTTCTTAGTATCACCTTCCCTAAATATAATCATAAAAACATAGTTTCGTCAACTTGAAACAAAATGTCCAACCATTTGGTGCTGGAGACAAACTTCCTCTGTCAAATGGAATAAAATAATCACTGATCACACAGAAAATTCAAGGATGCACACAAAAATTCTAAGATCACATTCTTAAAAATCATAATGTCCTCCACACAGAAAGTCAGACTCCTGATTCAAACAAGAAGCAATTTCATAAAGAAACTGCAATACAAAAACCCGATGTAAGAGGTCCAAAGTATTCAATCCTTCCTCATTCACCATCAGTATCAACCACTGATCCTTTATCTATTTTATAGGTTACATTCTCAAAATTTGTTTAGCATGATTTGCCTTTCATAAACTTATGCTGGCTTTTTCCAATCCCATTAATGTGTTTGAAATGTTCTGTTATCACATCTTTTCTAATAAGCTTTAGGATTTTCTCCACTACTGACGTTAAGATAATGGGTCTGTAAAACTTTCTTTTTCTCTTCCTCCTTTAAATAGTGGGGTTACATTTGTTATCTTCAGTTTGGAATTGCCCCACATCTGTAGAATTTTGGAAGATGACTACCAATACATTCAATATTTCCGAGGCAATTTTCCTTCATATGCTGGGATGTAAACGATCAGACCCTCGTAATTTGTCAGCCTTTAACTCCATTAATTTTCTCAGCACCATTTTCTTACTCATGCTGATTTCCGTCAATTCTGCCCTCTAACTAAGTGGGTGATACCTTAAAAATTCTGGGACATTATTTGTGCTCTCTTTTTCAAACACAGAACCAAAGTCTCATGGTATCACACCATCTACCTGGCCATGCACTCATTCCTGGAACTTCTGGACAACAAGGATACCTATGTCAGACTCCTACTTATTGACTACAGTTCTGCCTTCAACACCATAATTCCAAAATTATCTCCAAACTCAGGGACCTAGGTCTCTGCTTCCCACTCTGTAACTGTATTCTTGACTTCATGACCAACTGACCACAGTAAATTTGATAGGCGACAACATCTCATCCATGATAATCCTCAACACCAGTGCCCCGAAGGGTGCATACTCAGCCCCCTACTATGATTCTTGTACACACATGACTGTGTGGCCAAATTCCACACCAACTGAATTATAAGTTTATTGATGACACCACAGTTGTAAGTTGGATCTCAAACAGCAACAAGATTGTTGAGGAGAAGTGTCAAAAAAGAATCTCAAGTTCTGTGTTCAGTAGTACAATTGATCTTTATTCAAGTTCTTTACCACATGTGGGAAGGCCAGAGACCACTCCAAATGATGGCTCAAGTTGGAGGAGAGGTTAATATTGCTCCGATTTCCCCAGTGGGTACAACATTATTTTACATTTTGTGGTATAATAATTACATGCAAAATTGTCATTGTTCCTTCCCCCTTAATCTATACATTAAATCCTGTGAAACACCTGATCAATGATGGGCACCCCTATGGACAGCCCTAGATTCCCCACGATCTCATGATGGTTACCAGACATTGTTATCATCACACCTTCGGATCTTACAATTCACCCCATTAATTCACTTTCCAGACATTCTTTTTCAGACATTTCCCAGACTTGGATATCCCTAAGGAATGGTCAAATTCTGTTATCCATTGTGTTAATTCCCGTCTTTATCAAAATCTGTTGCTCATCTTATATTTCCTACTATTCCAATCACAGGAAATACCAAAGGATATTAATTCATACTAATTGCTATGAGATTCATAATATTACTTCTATGATGAAGTTAGTTATATATAAAGTTGGATGGTTACACCTGCTGTTAGAATTATTTAGCAAATGAGTTTTGAGCACTTCTCATATCTGCCCTTGGAAAGTCAGGTAAACACTATCCTTCTTTCTTGCAGCCTCACTGTAACTCATTCTAATCATATGCTGTCTTTTAAGATGAAATTTACTGACTCTGAATATTGTACACTAACTTTTTTACCTAATAAGACAACTTTTATTCCATTAATAAGAATTAAACTCAATCACCTTTCTCAGTACAATGAACTTGTCTAAGCTTCTATGTTTTTTACAGGACATAACCTTGTCATTCTTTCAATTTACCATTTATCTGTTATTGTGGGGTCATGCTTTTCTCCAATTCTTGCTTATTTACAACATTGCACTGTCTATTTCTGGACTAATTCTTAGAGATGCCCAGTTGTTGCATATACGGAACTCCCTGTATATTCATTTGTGTGATTCTTTATTCAAAATAGACCCTGTTACCTTGGGTTCCCTCCTTCTCAAAGTAACCTTTGTGCTTAACTTATGACCTCACTCTAATGCTGGACCAGGCAAGCTAATTCTGTTATTGCAAGCATTTTTATGCCAATGGGCAGCCATTTTGTGCTCCTTCTAACCATGTGCTTCCCCAGCAGAGACAGAGTACAAGAAGGAGAGAGAGTGCTTAATGGCACAATGTAAAGACAACAACCTCACCACCAACATCAGCAAAATGAAGGAGCTGGTCATTGACTTCAGGAAGTAGATTGGAGGGCACACCCATGTCTGTATCAATAGTGCTGAGGTGGAGATGTTTGAGAGAATCACGTTTGGGATTGATGATCAACAATATGACCTGGTCCACCCATGTTGATACCATGGTCAAGAAAGCACAGCAATGCCTCTACATCCTCAGGATGCTAATGAAATTTGGCATGTCCATTAAGACTTACAAATTCTTATAGATGCATCATAGAAAGCATCCTATCTGGATGCATCACAGCTTAGTATGGCAACTGCTCTCCCCAAGATTGAAAGAAACTAGGGAGAGTTGTGAACACAACCCAGTCCATCATGCAAACCAGCCTTTCATCCATTGAATTTATCTATACTTCTCACTGAATCAGGAAAGCAAAGGCACCTCCTACTCTGTTTGTAGAAATGCTGATGACCTTCTGCAGAAGAAGACCATGAACAAGCAGCAGCAAACATGTACCGATTATTGTGTGGGTGGTCCAAATGTCTCACATAAGGGTCCTCACCCTGTTTGAGGAACAGGCTACAGAGCTAGCAGGAGAACAAGGGGAATGTGACTGTTGAAGAGGAGATCAGGTATCTACAACCATCTCGAGAGAAAGCCTCTTAACAGCTGTTCACAGCTGCACATCATGCACCAAAATCTCAACAAAACCTTGGAGAAACATGATAGGTCCTGATTCTAACAACTGTTCATTTTCTTAAACGCTGGTTCCAGATCCAATTCCTAAGTCAGGACCATAAAAAAAGCCGCAGCATCCATGCCTATCTGTACCAGCACCTCTGACGAGGAAGGTGAGATCTATCAAGGCCTTCAGCAAACCATCACCACCCATACAACCCCAAAGCAAACTACCTCCACCAGGGCAGAAGATTTATTCTTAATGTGTAGTCTATCTACAGAAAGCTCAGGATCACATTGTGTTAAGCACAGTGCTGAGGCAGATGTCTACTCAAGGACAAACGACATTTGAAAGACTGATGGTGCACTGCACTGATGGGCCTCTAGACACAGCCATAAAGGAACTGGTGGAGATCACAGGCCATCAGGGGAATGTCTGACAGAGGTGTCAAAGAACAGTACAGAATTAAGCGCAGTACAGAGGAATCTGCCCAAATCATATCTAATGTTGTGCTTCTAGAATGCAAGTACATGGTTAGATAGCATCAGGAATAATTCCACACTGGCTGGTAGCCTCTCACGACATCACTATTTATTGGACACGTTAAGAGTCCTTGACTCTGATCTAGCTTTCTCAGAGCCAGCTGTCAGAGTGAACAGAACCTCTTAAACTCCTGTTTATATCTGTTAAAGTTCCCTGGTATAGATTCTTAGTTTAGCAGAGGTCTTGTGTAAAGTTAAGGATTGGAACTGACGGTGAATTTTGTTAAACACTGGACCTGTGATCACTGAAACAGCTGCACTGGTATTTACTGCCTTTAGAACTGAATGACCATTTAACCAGATGTTTACTTTGATTTGTTCTGATTTGGAAGTTGCTAAGCAATTTAACTGATCCAAACCAGATGTAGGTGGACTTTCTACGGTGTGTACTCTCCTGGGTACCAGCCTATGAGTTGTCTTACTCCACTTTGGCTTAGTGGGACTCTTTTGCTGTCTCGAGTCCACATTCTGACAGCAACTACAATGATTTGTTGACCTGAATCCTGAAGAAAATTCCAGCTGTTTGGCCAAGGCTTGTCTATGTTTTTGGGTTTTGCTGTAGACTGACCTAGAGACCCTCTGTTCAGAAAATGTCCTGACTGTGGCTATACATTTGCCTTCACTCAAGTGGTGTTCCCCAAACTTAATCAAACTGATGAGGATGTCCACTCCCATTGGCATACCCCACAGCTCATATGGTCCACTTGCCATGTTTTCCAATGATAAAGTCTGTCATAGTGCCTGATTAAAGTCCAGTTGGGTTTCAGCTTGTAGGAGCTTTTGCATGGATACATCATTAATCTCACGTACCAAAAAAATCTCTCAGCATCATAATAAGGGTTAACCAAAATCACATGACTCTGTAAGTTATCTTAAAGTGGCCAAAAAATCCTGATATGGAATTCCCTGATTCTTGAACTGCCAAGTAAAACTGATAATGTCTCAGAATTTGAGGAGGCTTGGTGTCTAAACCCGGTTACTCTTGAAAAAGTTTTTACATCTGGTGCCTCTGGGAATGTTAGGGTCCCAGTAATTGAAAAAGCAATGGGTCCACAGGCTGGAGGGAGAATTACTCATTGCTTTTCATCTACCTTAATTGCAATTCTTTTTCTGGGCAAATGACTTCTTTCCACATACTGGGCCTGGTCTTTGATGGCAGGATGCAATGCATCAAGCTTTCTAAGGAATGGCATGATGCCAGAAATGCTTAACTAAACTCGAAGACAACTGCTGTGAGTGAATTTCTTCAGGCTTCTCTCATTACCATTGAAATAACTCTACAGATGCTGGTATCCAGTCGCCAAGTTACTCTTTATTTACACATGGAGAGTCCTTGATACTGATCCAGCTCCCTCAGAGCCAGATCTCAGAGTGAACTGAACCTCTGACACTTTTGCTTATACTAGTCAGCCAGCGCTCCCTGATTGGACCAGATTAACAATCCCAATCAGGGATTTCATATTCTATGCAGTCCAACAAGCTGATTTTGTGACAATCACTGCAACATTCATTGTGCAGGACAAGTTCCATCCAAACAATCATATTTGTGTTTTTTTTTAAATCACTCATGGGATGTAGATATTGCTGGCTAGACCAAGATTGATTGCTCATCCCTAGTCACTCTTGGAAAGGTGGTGATCAATCTATTTGGTATAGGTAGAGCTCAATGCCATTTGGGAAGAAATTCCAGAATTTTGACCCATGGACACTGAAGCTACAAGGATAAATTTCAGTCAGGATGTGGAGTAGCTTGGAGGGGAAATTGCAGGTTGTGGTATTCGCTTGTATTTTGTTTCCTTATCCTTCTAGATGGGAATGGGCATGGACTTGGAAAGTGCTGTCTATGGAGCCTTGGTGAATTTCTGTCATTTATCTTGCAGGTGGTACATACTACTGCAACTGAACTTTTGTACTGGAGGGAGAGAAAGTTTGTGGGTTTGACAAGCTTCTTGAGTGTTGTTTGAACTGCACTCGCCCAGGCAAGTATGGAGTATTCCATTACATTCCTGATCAATGATCCCTCCTGTGCACATGCACAGCTGCTCCAGTGTTAGCACATGGCTATTGTCTTCAGCACGTTGATCCCAGCATTGATTCTGGTTCTGAAATTTTCTGTTGTGCACGGGTCTTAGGTGCTAATGCACCCAAAAGAAAATCAGAGGGAACACTCCTGCTGATGTTGAACTAGTAATTGGTAAACGGGATTTGGGGAGTCAGGAAGTGAGGAACATGCTGCAGGCTTGCTTGCCTCTGTCCTGCTTTGATAGTCAAGGTATTTATAAGGCTTGTACAGTTCAGTTTCTGATCATTGGTAACCCCAGGACATTGTTAATTGAGGAATAAGTGATGGCAATGCCACTGAATGTAAAAGCACAATGATTACATTCCCTCTTGTTGGAGATAGGTATTGCTTAACACTAATACCACTTGCCAAATGTCAGCCAGATGAGATATCACCCCGATCTTGCTGCAATTGAGCCATGGGCTGCTTCAGTATCTGAGGAGTTGTGAATGGAGGTGAACACTGAACAATCAGCCAATGTCCCCACTTCCAACTTTATAATAGAGGGAATGTAATTTATCAAGCATCTGATAAGGGTTGGATCTTGCACACTATTCTATCTCCTCAATGCTGTTTTACAGGGTATTACAGGATTTTGATTTATAGTTGATGAAATTTATTTGTTATATATACAGCTCAAAAAAGTAAATGACTTTGAGAGAAATTTAGATAGTGCATTATTTCTTTAGACTGACTAACCTTGACTTTCTACTTTCTGCAGGCTTTGTTGAAGAATCTTTGGAGAATTGCTGCTGTGAGTTCTCAGGTAGTTATTACTGCAGCCATGATACACAAGTATGGAAAAATCAATATATATTTAAAGTTTAAGCAAACATTTGTACCTCGAGTTGTGGGTGAGGTTGTTGATTTGCTCACCGAGCTGGCTTGTTTTCATTCAGACGATTCATCACCATGCTAGGTGACATCATCAGTGAAGCCTCCGGTGAAGTGATGTTGTTCTACAGTGCTTGGAATTTGTACTGTCTGGTCCGTTATGGTGAGTAGTGTCATTTCCAGTTTTGATCAGTACGGGTTGTATATGGGGTCCAATTCTATATGTTTGTTGATTACAGTACGGGTTGAGAACCATGCCTGTAGGAATTCCCATGCATGTCTATGTTTGGCTTGGGCTACGACGGTTACATTGTCCAAGTTAAACTGATGACTTTCATTGTCTGAGTGTACTGATATGAAGGAAAGTTCATCGTGTCATTTTCAGCTAGCCGATGTTCATGTATTCTGATAGTTAGTTTCCATCCTGTCTGTGTTATGTAATATTTTTAGCAGTCGTTGCATGGTATTTTGTAAACCATGTTGGTTCTGCATGTTGTGGGAATGGGATCTTAAATTCTTGTGAGTGTTTGTCGTACAGGGGCTGTGGGCTTGTGTGCTACCATGATTCCTCGTGGTTTTAGGAGACTTGTTGTCAGTTATGGTATGTTGTTCCTGTAGGGCAGTTTGGCCAGTGTGTTAGGGCATACTGTGTCTTCCTGTTATTGTCAGTTTAATAGGCATCTGTGGACGAAGTTGTGGGGATATCCATTCATAGCGAAGATTTTGTATAGGTGCTCTTCCTCTTTCCTGTGTAGTTCTGGATCGTTGCATACCACATAACCCACATAAGACAGACAGGAAACTAGCCATCAGAATACGGGAACATCGGCTAGCAGGAAAATGACATGATGAACTTTCGTTCATATCAGTACACCCAGTCAATGAAGGCCATCAGTTTAACTAGGACAATGTAACGATAGTAGCCCAAGCCACAAATAGACATGCACAGGACTTCCTAGAGGCATGGTTCTCAACCCGTAATGCAATCAACAAACACATAGAATTGGACTCCATATACAAACCCATACAAATCAAATCTGGACATGACAGTACTCACCATAACAGACCAGAAAGTACAAATTCCAAGCGAGTGGAACAAAATTGCTTCATCAGATGATGATGTCACCTAGCATGGTGGTGAATCATCTGAACAAAAACAAGCCAGCTCGGCGAGCAGGTCAACAACCTCAAGATGTATATATATATGTCATGAATTGAAACAAGTTCAAGTGAATAGTTGGTTCTTAGACAGTTTCTAGTTTTTAAGCAATTGTTGCAGTTGTTCATTTCCACAGATACAATGCATTTTCTATCATACTCCTGTTTTATAGTTTGTCGGTTTTTCAGGTGGTTAAGGGAGTTATGACTTAAGCTGATTGCTACAAATCACTCAGTCTCTGACTTGCTGGAGTGATCATAGCCGTAATACCTGTTGTAGTTCAGGTGCTGGTCCCTGGCTACTGCCAGGCCATGATTATAGAGTTATCACAATGATAATTTAGATAAATGATAAGGAAAATTGTACAGGTTCCCTTCCATTGGAGATTGTAATTACTTGCCCTTGTGAAACATGGATCTTGTGCATTATGTTGGACACTGACCACATCTTCCATGTGCAGGACTGGATGACTTATGAGGAATTGCAAATAAAGTTAATTGCTGTAAAATCATTGTCAAACAGCCACACATTTGGGCTTATAATAGAAAAACTATATTTGATTAAGTAGCTGAAGATAGCTGGACCTATCATTTTGTTCGCTAAAGGCTATGATGATTAGTTTGCTGCAAACACAATAATCTTACCGTTAGATATGACTACAGACACTGGAAAGATTTCCTTTTGATCCCTATTGACTCTACTTTTAATAGGTCTCCTCTTTGAGATTGAAGAGATGTAGTTATATAACTGCTTCATTTTACAATTGGGCAGCAAGATGGAAGCAGTTAAAGTGCTGCCACTTTGTCATCAAGTGCTGGCATGTAGGCCAGGTATAAAAATCAATCTGTCATCGGGTCATAGTGATATACATCTCAGAAACAGATCACTTGATTCAACTTGCTCATGCCAATAACATACCCTAAATTATTCTAATCCCATTCACCTGCATTTGATCCATATCCCCCTGAACCATTTTGATTCATGTAGCCATCCAGATGCCGTTTCAATGGTGTAATTGTACTGGCCTCCACCACCTCTTCTGGCAACTCATTACATGCAAAAACAAAAATCAACCTCTTCATGAAAAAGTTGCCCCTTAGGTCCATTTCAAATCCTTCCACTCTCACCATAAACCTATGCGCCCTAGTATTGGACTCCCCAATGCTAGTGAAAAGACCTTGGCTGTTTAGTCTATCCATGCCCCTCATGATTTTTATAAACCTCTATAAGGTCACCACACAGCCACCAATGATACAAGGAAAATAGTTCCAGCCTAAACAGCCTCCCCTATAGCTCAAACACTCCAAACCTGAAAACATCCTTGTAAACCTTTTCTGAATCCTTTTACATTTCTTTCCTATAGCAGGGAGAAGTGGACTGAATACACCGTTTCAAAAGTGGCCTAACCAATGTCCTGTCCAACCACAACATGTCCTTCCAACTCCTGTACTCAATACTCAATAAAGGCAAGTGTAGCAAATGCCTTCTTCACTACCCTGTCTATATATGACTCCACTTTCAGGAAATATGAACCTGCACTCCAAGATCTCTTTGTTCAGCAATACTTCCTAGGACCTTATCATTAAATGTATAAGTCCTATCTGAATTTGCCTTGCTGAAGTTCAGACAGATAACGTCCACTATTCTGCCTTCATCAATCTTCTTTGTCACTTCTTCAAAAAACTGTGTCAGTCAGAAGGCTGAAGGGTATGGGAAGTAATGTAAGGTTGGAGGAGTTTGAAAAGGTACAGTGAATGAGTTTATTGAGCAGTTTGGACATTACAGCAAGAGTCTAATACTAGTGTTTTGAGAACATCGAGTTGGTGCCATCTGCCCCACATTCTTACTTCATTTCCCATTGCGAATGGGCAGTGCAAGAGGTTAGAAAGGAAGGATGAACAGTGCTTAGTGTAGGATATCAAGAAGTATTGAGTCTTAGCAACGGAAAGTTTATGGCATGAGAAAGGAGGAAGCTGCTGAGGAAGATGATGAAGAAATTGAATCTGGTTATGATTTTAAACAACAAATAATTCTCGGAGTAGTAAGGCAGGAAACATAACAGCTCCTGTGGGAGAAGTCAACATTCTTGGTAATACCAGAGTTAGAGGTGTCTCTGCCTCAATTAAACTATTCAATTTTTGCAGACATTATTTGACCTGCATGTGAGCCAAGGGAGCAGATAATCTGTGACAATTATTGTAACAACTTTGTAAGATTTCAGTCTTCCAGTTCAACTGGAGGAAATATTGACAGAAGCATTGCCTCATGCTCTTAATGAATTCTGAGAGTGTACATGTAGTCATGAGTTCAGGGGAAATGATGGGGAAATGTCATCAATATATTAGTGGATTCTGACCATTATAGAATTGATTGATGATAACATAGACAAAGGCGTATTCTTTTCAGGGAGTATCCTCGGCCCAGCTATCTTCAGTTACTTCATCAATGATCTTACCCCTATTTAAGTTCAGAAAGGGGCATCATTGCTGATGATTGCATGATTTTCAGCACCGATCACAACTACTCAATTAAGAAGAAGGACATGTCCAAATCCAGCAAGATATGGACATTACCCAGGTTTGGGATGTCAAGTGGCAAGTAATGTTTAGGCAACTCAAGTGTCAGGCGATGACCATCATTAGCAAGGGAGGATCTAACCATTGCCTCTTGACATTCAATTGAATTACAATCACTGAATACTCCACAATCTATATCCTGAGGCTTGCATATGGCAACACACGCTATGTGTGCATCAGCCAAAGGGCTATGTCTCTCAGCCAAAGGTGTGTAGTCCTTTGTCATATCAAGGAGGCTGCTGGTACAGTCTGTCAAGATCACCTACAGTTCAGGGACTCAGGAAGTTCATCTCATTGCAGTCATGGAAATGGGCCACAGTCAGCTCTGCCGATACAGTGGAAGCAGGAATTTGGGATCGTCAGTTGGGGAGGTGATGGACAGCAGGCAAAAACCTGAAAAGTGTCACAGAACTGTTTCCTGCTCAACTGAAACTGTAAGCATGCAAAACACTTTTATATGCAATGTTGTCTTTGTTGGTTATATGGGTCTGAGGAGAACAGATCGGTATTCATGCAGCACTTACAACCTTCTATTGTCTATTTAAGGCATGACTGGTGCTACATTGATTAGATTAAGGTCCAACATCTACATTCTATGTAGAGTTATTCCATGGCCTTTTTTGCTGGGATGTTCATGCCCCACAGTATATGGCAAAATATGCTATGCCATGATTTGTGAGTGATGCAAATATTGACTGTTCACATTGCTAAGAACCTGTTCTACTTCTAGTGATCCTCACACAAATCCATTATCAGGAGTTATCATTGCTGTTGCTGCAATGAAGGAAAAGTACAGACAAATAATAGAGGAGCGGATGCACCAACAAATCAACAGCAAAAAGGAGCAGATGCCAACAGTGTCCACATGAGCAGTTCATAGTTGAAGTTTCTATCGGGATGTACAGGAGATACAGCAGGGTTAGAGTGTTTGATTCTTGAAATTAATTTATCCAAATGAGCAAAGCACAGTGTAAGCACAGTCTGAGGATGTCCCAGGACACTGTCACTGAACTATGCCAACTGTGACAGTGGGATTTTTGACCTGAAGGAGTGGATGACCATCATATTATAGTGGATATCAACGTGACAGTCGTGTTGAACATTTATACAGCTGGGTTCTTCCAAGGAGTCACTGGTCTCTCAATCGCCCATCCCATAGATGTGTCAAGGCTGTTACCAATGCCATTTTTGTCAGGTCACACTGCTTCATCTTATTTGTCCATGAGGAGATCAGTGCTGCAGCTTACAAGGTAGGTTTCAGCAGTATAGCTGTTTCTTCCAGGTACATAGTACTACAGTCTGTACGTACACTGTACCCATATGGCTTTGAGAGAATCATTTGGTAATGCAGCTGAATTCATCAAAAGAGAAGCTTTTCCATTCCTTGCCTACTGTATTATGGGAGACCTCATTGAAAGCCTTCTGAAAGTACAAGTAAACTTGCTATAGAAATCTGAAATACAAGTGAAAATGGAAACAAATTGAAGAGTAGAAGAATATTTCTTGCAGAAAGATGCTTGGCATATAAAGAGCCAAAACTCTCCTTCTGTGCCTTAAGATTTTAAGATTTGACAAAATGAAGTTTTTCTGTAGACTTTTTAAAGCAATAAATATATTTAGCATTTATTTTCTCGTGTTTTAAAATTCCTGATAGTGTAAAATTCAGAAATGTTTCATGTTTTGACTGCAACATTTACATCATATACAGAATAAAAACAAGCCTGTACCAAATGAAGCCAGTCGCTGGATGGGGTTGGTGGGTACGGTGCAGAAATGTAGGTGGTTTTCCTACCCATGACGATAGATAGGATTTGTGACTTGCTGAGAGAGGGACACTTTTATTGCATTCATCAATTTAATCCAGATATGTAAGACATGTATTTAACAAGGTGTTGAGCTGGATGAACACTGCAGGCCAGGCAGCATCAGAGGAGCAGGAAAACTGACATTTCGGGTCTGGGACCTTCTTCAGAAAATCTTCTATTTAAGAGGCAGACATGTTTTGATGAATCATACAAGATATCAGATAGAATCTTGAGAGCAAAAGAAATTAATAAAATTAAACACAAAGAAGGCAAATTAAAATAGTTCCAATAAATTATTTTGAAAACTCTCCCGAAGATACATTCGAGTACAATAAGGAAATGAATATATGTAGCATACTGCTATTTTAAATCTCCTTCAGCACCCCCAACTCCCCTAAAGGTGACCTCTTCAGCACCTGGTGATGGTTTGTCCGCTTCTCCGTTGCTCGTGTGTAACACAGCTGAATTTTACCCAGAGAAAATTGAAATTTCTGGGTATAAAAATGAGGATATTCTGATCGACGAGCGGACCATTATGTAACAGAACTCCGATGGGCTTTATGAAGTCTCCAGCACTGTGACAGTGAAACAACATGTCCAAATTGACCCTGTTTATTCGTGTCTCGTATCTCACGACTCTGTCCTGGTCCCAGCCAGCGCCAGCCTTACTTTTCATCCCACAGGTAAATGTCAAAATTATCAAAAATAGAGAAAATTAATTTAAGCCTCTAGCTCACATTTACAGACTGTATTCTTGCTGGACCAAATTTCCAAACGCTTGGAGATGATACAACCACAATATAGAAAAATATTGGCGATATGTGGCAACATTTATGTAATTGCGAAGTTAAATGACAAATGAGATTTCATACTGAAAATGTTATGTATTCAGTGAAAATGCTTAAAGTAACAAAACATTGGATTAAATACAAGTTTTTTTTTTCAGAATGCTCGGAATTACGACTTGGAACTGACATAAAGACGACCTCTTCCACTGTACAGAAAACAAGAGGGAATTATTGATAAACCAAGAATAAATAGAGCCAGATCATTATTTTTACATAAGGACAGAGATTTTCCTAAACATTATATCCAGTAAGACCATAATGTACAACTGTATTCTTCATTTCACAAAAAGACAAAGATACTGGACTGGACGAATCCACGTATTAAGGTCCCGCTAGAACATATAGATTAGGCTGTAAGTTTGGAGAGAAGGGTAAATATATATGTAAAACACATTCAGGATTGTTTCAAGCCAGTGGACCATTGGGTTAAATTGGTAAAACTCATTTTAAATTGAACATTAGCCAACTATGACAAAGATTTAGAGAATTTGCCACGGTTAAATGCAAGCAAAGAAACGCCTAGAACAGTTCGAATCACGAATGATTGAGTTTATTTTTCTTGCCGTTGACTATTTTGGAGTATTTTTGACACTATTTCTCTCCATATCACCCATTCATTTTAATTATTTGATTAGAACAATGGGTTTTATATGGAGAAACCTGCATCTTTTACAAAGAAACTCAAAACTCTATTTGATAGAGGATGCATAAAGTTAGGCTCAAGGGTTTCTCCTTCTCCTTGACTTTTGTTTCATTCATGCACTATTTTGTTGCACACCCATGCATTCTTCATATCTGATGAACACTGAAACATTTTGTATGTCCAAACCATGTAGATGGACAACTCAGCTATATTTTTATGGGTCATAAGATGTATGTATATTTTCTAAGCTTTGGAATGCAATAATTTTTTCACTTTACTAATTGTTATTTGCCACTCAAGCTTAAAATTACTTAATTCGATTCAGAATCTACAATCATATTGGGATTTGAAGTGTTTTCATGAAAATCGTAGCAGATTTTTACCAGTACAAAAGTATTGGAATATATTAAAAATAAATTTATTTAGGATGTACAAGTCAACCGGTAAGACACCGATGTAGGGACATCTCATTAGGTTATTTGGAGAGTATGGTCCTCCAGATTGTAGCAAACCTGTTAATGCTTCCATATTGCCGAAATTTATAAAGATGTATCCTGTTAAGAGGAAATGCAAACGTGAAGAAGACCATGGAAAATGGTACAGTTTTTCGTTTCACTGTAATCAAATTTCAGAATACCACAGCACAAATGTTTAAAATTATGAAATGGTGGGACACAGTAGTTAGAACCAAAGTTACCACCCCGCCCCCCTCCCCAACCCCGTAATAATAGAGTCTAGAATAAAACAGAATATAATTTTCTGTAATGAATGCAAGTGATTTAGAACAAAGTCAGGATAAATATCTTTTCAGAGAGAGTTGAGATACTGCGGGATTACTTTTCAGGGTAATTTGCTAAACCAACAAGCTACAGGATTAGACTGGCGTATATGTGAATGAAACAAACAAAATGAGTTAGGAAGGAGTAAAAGGATAGTATGGATAGGTTGTCTCATATGGAGGATGAATGTCAGTAGTGAATGAGTCACCATGGCCTTTAGATACTTTTGGCATTACAGATGCTGTATTTTATCTATATGCTAGCTTGGTCGAAATTTATTCACTTCCTTCACTGATTTCCGTATACAAAATAGTTTGATCTAATCCTGAATTATTCCCTAATTTATTGAATCATATTGTAACCATCTCTGTATGTTACAATCAATAATGTTTTCTCTATTTGTACCGCTCCTTCATCCACTTGATTGTAAATAGCCTGCACTCTGGTTCTGCTTTGACATTTCACATTTGATTTCTAAGCATCCTTTCAGCATTGTTCTCCCCTTCTTAATTCATCAAAACCCTTTACACACCCCTAACTATACAATTGACTAGGATACCGACCTTGATCTGGTTGATGTGCAGCTCATCATAACTGACCAGCGCCCTTACTCCCCAGTACTGATTCCAATTCCCGAGAATGGAAATCTTTCCTTCCTCCAACATTCTTTGAGGTTCATATTTAATTCTCTAAGTTTTTTTTTCAACTCAATGTTAATTGGCACATGTCTTGGGATCTAGTGATTACTAGCTTTCATTTTATGAATTTGAATTTGTACCCTAAAATGTACAAACTCTCACAGTAGAATACCAATCTTGGTTGCACAAATATATTTGGTATACAAATAGACCAACAGAATATTATTACTGCTGGAACATGTTTCATTAGCCCTGAGCAAGTTCCTTTTAAATTATTTATCACAACTATTTACAAGGAAATCTAGAAGCTAAATGTCAAAAGCTTTATTTATATACCACTTATTACAAAAAAATGCACCAAAACAATATTTCTTAGTTTCCCAGTGGGAAATACATAAGGGGAGAAAATTCTAACACATTCCTTAGACATGTATGGATCATCTTTATTTTATATTCTTTACACTTCAGTGACAACATTGAGAAACCCAAGAATGTCTGTAGGCTTTGTTTCAAAAACGGCATTGACTTGTTACTTTAATGTGGAGATTTTAAGCATTTCCTCTGTTTTTGAAAGAAACTTAGATATGCTGCAAGACTTCAGAGAAGCCTGAAGTGAAACACAGTGATTAATTTCTATAGGAAGAAGTAGAAAGACAGACAGATATTTGTTTGTACAGTCTCTCACGAAAATTAATGACCAGAAGTTTTTTTCATGAGAACATCACACCTTCAAAGAGATAACAGATTAAATAAAAGGAACAGAAGTCATAGAATCATAGAGATTTTACAGCATGGAAAAGGCCTCTCCCCAGCATAGCCACATGTACCATCAAGCATGTATTCTAATCCCATTCAACATCACTCTGTCCATAGCCTGATACGTTATGGCATCTGAGATGCTCATCTAAAGACTTTTTAAATGTCTTGAGCGTTCCTGTACACTACAAGCATCAAGGTACCAGCACTGACTGTGTACTACACCTCTGTCTTCCAGTCGCAAAAATACCCTTCAGCCATCTATCTCTTCTCCATGCCACAAAGTCAAATTTGGATGCCATTTGCCCAGGATCACCGGGCTGTTAGCTTCATAATCAATCTGTCATGTCAGACCTTGTCCAAAGCCTTACTGAAGTCCATGTAGTGTACATCTGCTGCGTCATCCCTATGTAGACACATAGACTTCAACTCGAAAGCTTCAATTAAATGCTTTACATATGATCTTTCTATGACAAAGCCATGCTGATTATTCTTAATTATTGTTTCTCCACGTGGAAATTAAAACTGAACCTCAGAATCATTCGAGATAACAAGGTGTAGAGCTGGATGAACACAGCAGGCCAAGCAGCATCATAGGAGCAGGAAAGCTGACGTTTCGGGCCTAG
>NC_063346.1:54453698-54524625 GCF_021869965.1 Rhincodon typus
TGGTTTCCCCATTATTTGATGTTAGGCTCACTGGCTAGTAGTCTATTCCTGACACCGTTCTTGAATAATGAAACCACATTAGTCGTCCTTAATGTCAGAACCTCTGCAACCTCCTCCCTTGCCTACCATAGCAGCCTGGATGTATCTTAACTGGGCCTAGGGATTTATTCACGCACAAGCCTGCTGCAATTGCTAGTAACTATTCCTTCCCAATGCTACTTTTTCACGTACATCACAGATGCGGTCTGTGATTTCTATACCCACATCGTTAGTCTCTTATAGTAAATACAGACGCAAAGTCACATTTTAAATCACAGCTATGTCCTCAGGCTCGGCACACACATTGCCACTTGCGTCCTTAATGGGGCCGACTCTTTCCCTGGATATTCCCTTGCACCTGATTGACCTACAAATACTTACGGACATTCCACAATGTTACCCGCCGATGATTTTTTTTTTCATGTCGCTGTCCTATCTCCTGATTTATTTATTTAAGTAATTCCCTGCATTTCCTATACCCCTGTAGGGCATCCATGGTTTTGTGGGCTCTGTATAGCCATAAACGTCCTTCTGTCTTCCTTATCCAAACCTGGACATCCACAACATCCTCGGTTCTCTGATATCGTTGATCTCGCCCTTCTATTATTCCCATTATTATTCCTGACTCCTAGTATTCTGATATGGATTTTCCTGCAAGCAATTGATCCCAGCCAACTTCGGCCAGATCTTGTATTGTCGTATTAAAATCGGCCGGCATCCAATTCAGCGCCTCTCTTGTAAGTCTATCTTTGTCCTTACGTATAATTACGTTAAATCGTACTGAATTATACTCACTATCACCGAAAAGTGCCTCCGCTGACACGTGCTACTTGTTCAGCTTCTTTCTGTAAAATTAGGTTCAGCATCGCATCTCCCCCCCGGCACTCGCAACCCCCTTTATCAGACTTTCTAGTCCTGCCTTAATTGCTCTCCCGAATATATGTTATGATATGGAAGTGTCGCTGTTGGATTGGGATGGACAAAGTCAGATGTCACACGACATCAGGTTATAGTCCAACAGGTTTATTTGAAATCACAAGCTTTCTAAACGCTGTTCATTCGTCAGGTGAAGTGACGAAGGAACAGCACTCAGAAAGCTTGTGATTTCAACCAAAAAAAAAAAACTACTGGACTATAACCTGGTGTCGTGTGACATCTGAATATATTTTAAGAATTGCCCATCTAAGCCTTTCACACTCCGCTTATCCCCAAAACTGAAATGCTAAGGGATGCAAAGACAAAGAAGAAATGCAAAAGAGAAGCAAAAGCAGAGTCAGAGACAAATTGTGACATGAAAGATAACAAAAGCAAATTTAACAATAATCATAATTTCTGACTCGTGCAAAATCCCGGGAGATTAACCAATTCGTTATTTTAATCTTTTACCGCTTTGCTAAGACTATCATACCGACAGTTTATTGAAATCAATGAGTAGGGTTACAGAGGCAATATTAATCTTTACCCTCTTGTGGTGCAGTAGTAATGTCCCTAACTCTGAGTCAGGAGGCCCGGGTTCAAGTCCTAAATGGTCCGTTGATGTGAAATAATATCGCTGAACCGATTGATTAGAAAATATCCTAACACTTGCGCCTTTCCACTTTTCCACCAGAGGGCAGTGCATTCTCTTACAGCTTCGAAGTGGGCTATGACTTCTCATTTAATTATAACAATGCACTCGAAAGATTTTTTTTTCCAAGCAAGAGTGTACCTAGATAAGAAAATATGCTACTATGCTTAATTGGTCTATTTTTATCAGCGATGTTTGAACTCGCAGTGAAATTGTTAACTAAGTACAAAGTGATATATGACTATTAACGACAATCTGATGTAGAAATTTTTTTTCTTACATTTCCATTTGACAAACTACAAAATATTTCTGCATTGAATTATAGCCACATGATTCATACAAGAACATCAGACATTGTTGTCGAATCATTTGTAACTTAATTTAAATGTAATGTCACTGTTACAAGGTAACGACGGAGGCAGAAGCATTCAAACCAATATGATAAGCAGAAGTATTAGACGGAACCATATTGGACAGAGATAGTAAGAACTACAGATGCTGGAGTCAGAGATAACACAGTGTGGAGCTGGAGGAACACAACAGGCCAGGCAGCATCAAAGGAGCAGGAAAGTTGACGTTTTGTGTCAGACCCTTCGACAGCTATGTTTCTAATGTGAAATAACGACAAATGTCTTTCAGTTGAAATCATTTATATCCATTCAAACGCAAATCGAATTCATTTCAGAAAATAACTTTTTGGGATACGGTATATGGGTAATTTGAGACATGACGAGTGCCGCATGATTGAGAGCAGCAGATTAGTTTTGATTAGGTCAGGACTGATGGATTGAGTTACAGAGACGATTGACGTAACTAATCAACATCAGTATCTTTATATCATTCAATAGCTGGCACAGCAGCTGTCGGTTAGATAGATCTTGTCATTTTTGTCGACCAATTCCTAAATTTCTTGAGCAGATCAATTAGTTTTTAGGGTTTATGTCTAATACAATGAAATTCAGATCAACTGAATGACGTTCATGCAACATTTAAATTTTGCTTTATTTCATCTACCTTGTAGATATATGCATTACCTCCTGCAGTTATGGAATGCCTCGTATTGTTGGGGGTTGACTGACAATCATAACATTGTTGGCTATCCAGGCTGATCATTTTATATTCTGGAGAGGAACAGGTAAGAGTCATTGTTTTAACTAGAGTAACTAAACTAAACAGTTTTTAAAAAATTATAAACAAAATACTGCAAGTGCTGGAAATCTGATTTAGTATCAGATTTTGTTGGGAGAAAAAAAGTTAACGTTTCGAATCTACCATAATTCTTCTTCAGATTTGGCGGCGACACTGCTGCCTCAGATCGCCAGTGACCTGGGTTCAATTCCACCCTCGGGCGACTATCTGTGTGGAGTTTGCAAATTCTCCCCATGTCTGCGTGGGTCTCTTCCGGGCACTCTGGTTTCCTCCCACAGTCCAAAGGTGTGCAGGTAAGATGGATTGGCCGTGCTAAATTGCCCATAGTGTTTAGGGATGTGTAGCTTGGGTGAGTTATAAGGCGATGGGTCTGGGTGGGATGCTCCAAGGGTCGGTGTGGACTTGTTGGGGCGAAGGGCCTGTTTCCACACTGTGGAAATGCTGAGAAACCCATGCAGTTTCTCCCGCAATGTCTGTTTTAATTTTAGCTTAAAAGAGATACTTTTCTTTCTTTTATGGTTTTAACGTTTTTATTTATAAGATATAATTGTCCATGTCCCATTAGAAATCGGCTGGATATTTTTAATCAAGCCTGATTGAGGGATATGAGTTATGCGGAACCTAGAGTTATTCTGTTGGCCCACATCACACTCAAGCGTGCAAAGCGCGTCTTAACTGAATGTCAGAATTACGTTTCCTGTCCGGCTACAAACACTTAGCTCAATAGCTTCACCGTATTTTGACGAAATTAGAAAGTTAAAAAAGAAGTCTGAATGTCCTGTACGTTGACTGTATTCTAAAGGTAGTTGAACAGCATGAAGCCAAAACTGGTTAAGTTTTACTGAGCACCAACGTTGTTTTCAGGAACGTGGCTTCATGTACAAGGTACAAATCAAGTGCCATTTGTCTTTTTTTTTGGCTTTCACCCAAAGTGATTTCACCTTTGCCATTATTTAAACATTGGTTAAACTCTACTATGCATTACTACGGAATTGCATTCTTTGTTGATCTCAGATGCTATTAAGTTATAAACTGCAGTTTTAACGAACATTATTGGGAAACATCAACAACTTTTTTAACTTAGGAGGTTGCATTTCTCGTTACATATCTGCAAAGACTTTACTTTATATTGATGGAGATGATCATTTTACAAAACTCTTGTTTGTCATTCACATATATGGCTCAAATGGATCAGGGCTATTGTGGTTCGTTGGCTCGCCGAGCTGGTTCGTTGTTCCGCAGACGTTTCATTACCCCGCTGGGTAACATCATCAGTGCAGCTTCCGATGAAGCGCTGTTGTGTTTTCCCACCTGTTATTTAAATTCCGGTGTCCGTTGAGCTGGGTTACCTCACTTCCGGTTTTCTTAGCAGTAGAGCATATATAGGGTTTACCTCTATGCGTTTGTTGATGGCCTTCTTAGTCGGGAACCAGGCCTCTAGGAATTCCCAAGCTTGTCTCTGCTTGGCCAGTCCCAGGAACCTGGTGTTGCCCCAATCACATTGGTGCTTTTCCTTATCCATGTGGATGGAGATGAGTGAATATTGGTCATGTCTTTTTGTTGCTAGTTGATGTTCGTGTACTCTTGTGGCTAATTTTCTTCCTGTCTATCCAATGTAATGTTTGTCACAGTCTTTGCGAGGGATCTTGTATATTATGTTGGTCGTGTCCATAGTGGGTAACTTTATCATCAATCACTTCATTAATAGTGTCATCATGCCATTACATGGGCTCCGCCTTCATGCTGCTACATCTGATCAGTACACTTTGGGGAGAGTACTTATCACTCAAGGCAATAATGACAGCTAAAAATACATGTTGAGGTGAACAAATAAAAAAAACACAATGCCACAGATGAAATACAAACCATGAAACACACATTGTCCACTTGCTGCAATTAGCTGTACACTTCTGACTGCCCCGACATTCTTTGGGATTGGAACTGTTGTGGATACAGGCTACTGGTCTTGGTCTAGTACACTAAGTGCCGATAATAGATTAACTTTAAGTTGTGCAGTCCTTCAAGGATATGGCAGAGGCCTGGTCATCTGTATCTGCGAATGAGTCTGTGTTTGTAATAATTGCAGGAATCAACGTTTGTTTCACATTCAGGAGGGCTGAGGGTTGCCACCAAACCTGGATGTGCCACAAGCAGCCCCCAGTACCTTCAGATATTTAACTTATGTTTGCTTCATGGCTAACCGTGCGCCCGGCTGAAAGTAAATGGATTGCTACCTCCCAGCAGGTTATATATCTTTAAGCTATTATGCCAATTTAGCATTCAATGCTGCTCAAGGTTGATGTCATACGATGGCCTGCAGTGTGGACACTCCGCATGTAAACAGTGAGCTGCTACATGTGGAGGGTCACCACTGCAGCAAGAGACATGGGGACAATTCTGTCATGTTTGGGTACATATATTGTGGCCTCTATGGAGTGAAATGCCTTCAGAAACTCCAACAGATGTTAACATATTTCGTGCTCCTGCTCCATAAGTACATAATCACTGACGGCTGCTGAAGCCCAGCTGCTATGTGGAGCTGAATATTGTCTGTGCCTATCTGCAATTAGTTGATACTGTCACTGCACTCTGATTTGCTCCTGAATGTGTGTCGTTACCAATAATTATCACCCACTCAAATTACACATGACGCTCTTTTGGCATGGCAGTATCAGTTTTGGTTGAGAGTGTTGTGATGATTCTATGACTTCAAAAGACGTATTTTGTCCTGGCTTCTTTTTATGAAAAGAGTTTCAATCAGAGGTACAGAATGATCTGTTCCAAACCAATAAAGTAATAAACTTATGAAGTCTTAGGTTTTTTTTTTAAGTTGGAATTATAGAAGAAACATGAAGGTGTGGAGTCAATCTCTGATAGAACCTGTAATATATGGCATTTAGAAATTGCAATACATCTCTCCCTGCTGCAGCAAAACACTTGAGTTCTTTCTCTCTTTCAGAATTTTCTTCTGTTCTTTCCTTCTGGGCTGCAGAAATGCATGTGGGACAGTCTATTTTACTGTATTTGTCTTTGCTAAGGATTTGTTTATGAGATGTTACTATACTAGAAAAACTTGCTGTTTAGTAACTAAATATGTATTATTCTGTTGAGTTTTCTATTAGTGTTAAGTAATTTTAATTCGTCTTTCTTCTGTTTGTATTTTAACCTTAGAGTAAGAATAAAGTGTGTTTTTCTTCATGCCAGGTAGTTTGACCATTCAAATTGCATCCAGAGCACAACACCTTACACTTGTTTTTAAAAATAAGATAAATTTGGGATCTAGGCTATCTTCTTAATATATTTTGAGGGGGTTTGTTGTGACCCATAACAATTCGGGGACTCTTGTGCGTGAACAAAATCTGTAATTTCAGTTTGCATTTAATATTATTAGACTCAAAGTCAGAGAATAGTGAGTGTTGGTGTTCCTTCACAGGTGTTGTATTCAATTGGTTTAAATGGGGCATTCATTGTGTAGCAACAGCTCTTTAAGTCACTATGAGTGTCCTGAGGGTGGAGTAAGTCACTTCTGGAAGTTTCCTTTGGAATTGGCAGACAAGCAGGAGTTAGGGTTGTCTTTGTCTGTGCGAAAAGAGGAGGTAATTGCAGCAATAAGTCGACATTTACGATTGCTAGAAATGCAGTCGGAATCTTTGGAAATGGCTAAAATTAATTTACAAATGAAGCAGCTTGAATTCGAGGCAAAAGAAAAAGAAAAAGGAAAGAATATGAAAATGTTTGAATTATGATGGAAAGCAGAAGCAAAACAGAAAGATTGAATAGCTCTAGCAGAAGGAAAAAAAGAAAAGGCAAGGAAGGCACTAACAGAAGAAAGAGAGAAAAAGAGACTTTGGTAGTTGGAACCGAAAATTAAAAGTCAACTTAAAATGGCAGGGGTAGAGGTCCATTGTAGAAGAAATAATGAGGACAGTGATGGACAGCAATCCCATCGTAGGCAAAGGTCTATTTAAATATGTTCAAATATATCCAAACATGCCTAAGCATGACGAGAAGGATGTAGAAGTCTTTTTCATTTCATTTGGGAAAGTGGCTAAACAAGTTAAATAGCTGGTGACCATATGGCTGTCATTGATCCGAACAATATTGATCGGTAGAGCTAATGAGGTATTTGCATCTCTATCAAAGGATGTACTTGGGGAGCATGATAAGGTCAAAAAAAGCCATCCTAAGTGCATATGAACCATTGCCATAAACCCATACACAATGTTTTAGGAATCTGAGGGGGGGACCTAGTCAGGCATGTATAGAATTTGGAAGGATCAAACAAAATAATTTTGACAGGTGGATAAATAAAACATTGAAAATAAATCAAACCCATGACGTATTTAGAGTGACGAATATTTTGAAGGAGTTCAAAAATACACTTCCTGACGTAATGAGGACTCATCTGGAAGAGCAGAGAGTTAAAACTGCAAGACTAGCAGTGGAAATGATAGATGAGCATGAGTTGGTTGATAAATCAAAGCTTGGCTTCAGACGTCAATTTGAATCTGTGAGGGATACAAATTGGGGAAAAAAAGAAAATGTTAAGGGAAAAGGAGGTCTCATTGAGGATAGTAAAGATCGTTTATCATAGGGTAGAAAGGAAACCCATGAAAGGGAAAGAGAAGTAAAGAAGCACAAACCTTTCACTGTAATAAAGTAAGCTACAAGACGTTGTAGTGTTGGTGGTTTAGAAAAAGGACTGGGAAAACGAATGTGGGAAAATAGGATCAGGCAGTGAGATTTGTTGAATTGATAAAGGAAAGCACAGTAGAAGCTAAAACCTTGATAAAGAATGTACAACCTGATGAGAAGTTGGTTGAGAAGAAAGGGCCGGATCTCTTTAACAAATTTACTTACGTGGGTGAGGTTTATTTATGTGAGCCAGTAGGAGCAGGTAAAGATACTAAGATTTTAAGAGATATAGAGTGAGTCAATCTTTGATAGCGAGAGATGAGGAGATATGTAATTTAGAAAGAGTATTTCCAGAAAAGGATTTAAATGTGGAAGTCATGGCGAGAAGAACATTTTTCCATTATATAAAGTCAGATTGGAGAGTCTGGTGAAAAGTGTTGCAGTGGTAGTAGGAATAATGGAGAAATTCCCTGGTCTGGAAATACATTTTATATCATTATATAATGATGTAACAGGATCGCAGGTGGGGGCGATGCCTACTGTAGTTGAAAAGCCAGTAGAAAATCAGACAACTGAGATGTTACAGGAAGGAAATCCAGGGATTTTTCCTGACTGTATGGTAACAAGGTCACAAAGCAATAAGTGGAAACAGGATAAAACAAAGAATAAAGATAAGGAAGTTGAAGTTCAATTTCAGAAAACATGTTTGATCGAATGATTGAGAATGAAACAAGAACAGGTCGAGTACAAAGTAGATATTTTTAGTCCAGAGAAATTAGCTGAATTAAAACAGGAAGAGGAAAAACCAGAACAGTTGTATCAAAAAACATATAAGAAGAAGAATCTGAGGTTATCCTAGAATGTTACTATTTTAAAAATGAAGTCTATAGGAGGAAATGGCAACCATCGCATATTCACCTGGACGAAAAATGGACAGATATTCATCAAGTTGTTTTACTGGTGGGTTATAGAAAGGAGGTGTTGCAGGTCACTCATGAGTTACCCGTAGTGCGACATTTGGGAGTCAGAAAATTATCATACCAAAATACAAAAACATTTTCATTGGCCTGGAATGCATAAGGATGTGGTTGACTTTTGCCGGACATGTCATATGTGTCAGGTAATTGGAAAACCTTAGACAGTGATAAAATCAGCACCCTTAATCCCCATTCGTGCATATGAGGAAACCTATGCAACAGTCTTAATTGATTGCATTTGGCTCCTAACTAAAACAATTGGGAGTCAGTATTTGCTGACCATAATGACAGTATATGCTAGATTTACGGAGGTCATTTTGTTATGCAGTATCATAGTTAAAGGGATTGTAGAAGAATTACTGAATTGTTTTCCTAGATATGGACTACACACAGAAATACAATCTGATCAAGGGTCAAATTTTACATCAAAGTTATTTAAGGAATATGGAAGGCTCAGGCATTAAAACAATTCAAATCCACCTTGCACGATCCAGAGTCGCAGGGAGCATTAGAATGGTGGCATCAAAGTTTACAGCCCATGTTGAGGGCTTATAATTAAGATTACCCAGAAGATTGGGGCAAAGGAATTCTGTTCGTACATTTCGCAATTAGGGCGCACCAAACGAATCAATTAAATCCAGTACATCTGAATTCGTTCTGGGCATGAGGCGAGAGAACCCCTGAATTTATTTAACAGAAAATAGTCAGTCCGAGTTCAAATACCACAAATTTGGACTGTGTGTCAAATTTTAGAGTAGTACTAAATACAGTGGGTGAGTTGGCTAGACAGCATTTGAAAGTAGCACAGCATGTGATGAAACAGGAAGTAGAAAAGAGATCCAAAATGCACAACTTTTCTAGTGGAGATAAAGTGTTAGTGTTACTCCCAGGTGGTTGGTGAACCTTTAAGAGCAAGGTTTAGCGGGTATTACCAAATTGAAAGGAAATTGAGTGAGGTTAATTATTTGACAAGGACGCTAGATATGAAGAAATATTACAGAGTGTCATGTCAATATGCTGAAAAATAATTTTGATAGGGAAGAAAAGCAAAAGGAGAACGTGTTACTGGTTACAATACCGAGTGAAGAACCAGATCCAGATAATTCTACATTGAACAGTCCTCAAATTAGATTGAACAACGAGGAAGTAATCAAAAATTGGGATAAATTTTGAGTTACCTTCCAGAGGAATGTCGAAATGACCAGAAAGAGTTATTACAATCATGTGGGGATATATATAGTAATAAGCTGGGACGTGCTAATCTAATTAAGTATAATGTAGATTTAGGAAATGCAATTCCAATTAAGCAATATTCTTATACACGTAACCCTCTAAAGTTGGCATAGGTTCAAAAAGAGATTGAACACATTCTCAAAGATAATACAATCAAAGTGATTTACAGCAAATGGAGCTCACTTGTAGTAATGGTGCCAAAACCAGATAATATCCAACAAATATGTATGGACCATCACAAAGTCAATGCAGTTACAAAATCCATTTCATATCTAATCCACGTTTGGAAGACTGCATTGAGAAGGTGGGATAAGTAACTTATATTTCTAAGGTAGACTTACTCAGAGGATGTTGGCAGGTACTTTTATCCACAGGAGCAAAGAAAATTTCGGCTTTTGTGACACCAAGTGGACTGTACAGGTTTAAAATCATGCCATTTTTGTGTGAAGAATGTGACAGTTACATTTCAAAGGCAAAGCAATAAAGTCATTTCTGGATTACCCAAATGTGTGGTGTAAATAGTCGAGCTTGTGATTTATAATCACACATGGAAGGAGCATTTGGAGTATCTATTGGAATTGTTTTATCGACTTCAGGAGGCAGGATTGGTGATCAACATGGCGAGGAATGAATTTGCAAAAGTCCAAGTCACGTTCCTGGCCCATGTAATTGGACATGGAGAAATGGCACTACAGGATGTGAAAACAAAGGTTATTGGGGAGTTTTCCATAACATCAACGAAGAATGAAGAACTATGATTCCTGGGACTGTGTGTTTCTTTTAAACAAAAATTCGTACCAAATTTTAGCAGTGTCGTTGCTCCACTGCCTGACCTGTTGAAGAAGTGCAGAAAACTTCAGTGGACAGAAGTGTCAGAAGGCATTTGACAACCTGAAAACTATGTTAACCATCACCAGCGTGTTAGCCACACCCAACGACACAAAGGCATCAAAGTTGCTGTCAATGTGACTGATGTGTGCGCTGTTGCAAGATAATGATAAGAAGATACACAGACCTTTCAGCAACATTTATGTTGCCAGTAATGTGTCTGAGACTATTGTATATACAAATCATAACCCATTAAAGCATTAGGAGATATTTAAGTATATAAATTCCACACTATTTAGATGAAGATTATTATTGCATCCATTCAATTTGAAAATTATATCTATGGCAGGACGACACAATGTAATTGCCAACATGTTGTGATGACTGTGATGAGAAAGACAAAGGTGTTCAGTGGCCAAAGAAATGGATTGAAGTCGACTGTAATAGTGAATGTTTGTTTTCTTAGAATCAATGAAATGTACATGTATTGTAGTGTATTAATAGCATAAGACTAAAGGCTTTTTTTTTAGAAAAATGAAACCATTTTTGTATACTGATAGTTCTTTTTAAGGCGGGGGGGGCGCTGATGATACTATGACATTAAGAGATGTATTTTGTCTTTTGTTTTATGAAGAGAGGTTGAGACAGAGGCGTGAGTTGCCTTTCCAAGCCAATAAAGTAAACAGCTTGCGAGGCCTCTTTCTTCAAAAAAATTTGAAACAATAGAAACAGCGTGAAGGGGTGGGGTCAAGTTCGAGCAAACCAGGATTTTAATTTAACTTTCAGTAGCTGTTCAGATTTGTAAAATGCCATACATCTCTCCCTGCTACGGCAAAATCCTAGAACTTTCACTCTCTCCCAGAGTTTTCTCTCGGCATTCTTCTCTCCTGGACTGGAGAAATGCATATGAGACAATCTATTTTACTGAATTTGCCTTTGCCAATGGCGTTTTTATGGAATGTTACTATATTGAAGCAGTTGTTTAGCAATTCAATAATCTATCATTCTGTTATGTTTTCCCCATGAATTAAGTTATTCTAATTCTTCTTTCTTTTGTTTATATTTCAAATATAGTGTGAGTAAGTGTGTTTTTCTTCAAATCTGGCAGTTTGACCAAACAAATTGCATTCAGAACACAACGCCTTACATTTGCCTTTAAAACTAAGGAAAAAAGGGTTGTGATCTACGTTATCATCTTCATATATTTTGAGGGGGCTTAGTCAGGTCCATAACAATATGCTGGACAGATGTGCCATAACATCCACAGCCTCCTCCTCCTCCGAGGTCCCCACTGATGTTGATCCACCTCTGGTTTTCCACCATTGGCCTGCAGGGGTGTCAAAGTCCGTTAATGGCATCCTGAAGTCACCATTATTCCTGCCAATGCATGTTCCTGTTTTTCACGTGGTCATCACGCATCACTAAAAAGACATATGATAAGGGTGTATGCCCACAATCATCACAGCTCTTGGACTTTCAGGGAGCCACACTCGGTTCAACCTCTTTAGCAACCTGAAGTGCTCTGACACTAGCCAATCTCCATCACCCACTTTTCAATTTGTGTTATCGTTGTCAAATTTGACACAGAACATCCTATTCATCTCCATTCCCTTTCTTTCTGCAGCACCCCAGAAGGTGGCACAGCACACCTGTTCATGCAGAGTACATAATGCTGTATCACTTGTGATGCCCGTTAAGGAGTAATTAAATAAAGGTACCGCGCAGGGAATATAGTCATTGTCACGTTAGTTGCACACCACAAATTTGATTTACTTTAAGTTAAGCTGACATTTGATTTCTCAACTTTTTTTTTCCCCACGCATGCACATCTTCTCTGGCACAGTGATATTAGCTGGCATAACGGCATTCAATGAAAAGGATAGTCTTGAATCACATAAGTGGGACTCTTAGTGAGATCTTCAAATTGACTAATTGTTGAAAATGAAAGCAAATGCTTACATGAAGAGCACAAGCAAAGATTTAGTAAAAGAGCAGTACTGCCCAGAAACTTGACATATAATTCTGTATTTATTTATTGAAGTAGTTTCAAGAGATCCAGACGGCGAGTTAACTCTTGTCTTAATTTCATTTTTGTCTTGGGATTATTTTCAAATTCCGTGTGTTACTGTAAAACTGAACATCGCACTTGATGGAAAAAATAAAACGATGCACTTTAATAAAACGATCAGAGAGTGTTAATATCATTCAAGAGAATATATGTGAGGATATATATATAAAGCAGGATAATGTTTGACTAACATTAGGCCAACTGTTGTTATTTTTTAAGTGGAAACTCTTAAATGAACAAGCAAACTTGCGCGTTAAGATGTTATATTGGTCTTGATTTGTTGCAATGACAAGACCAATGTTTCGCAACGTGAATGAAACGACTATGTGCTAGGGCTGTGATATTTTACTACCAATTCGGACAGATGTTCAAACTATTTCTGTTCAGGAAGCTTCAATTGCATTAGTGCAGATGCTAACATTAAGACACTCAACAAAACACTAACCAAAATGTGCCGTTTATTATCATATCTTTCTATCTATACTCAAAATATGTGAATCGGGTTCGATATTCGGAATCTATACTCAAAATATGTAAAGTGCGATGCAATGTTGCGCTTCACTGAGAGATAATATGCTCAGAGCCTTAGAGACACATACCAAGAACCTATTGTTTTCTGAACGGGTAATTACAAAAGATGTCGTGATGCAGTGGTTTATATTGTAATCCAAACTATACACAATCAAATCGTAGCGTAGCAGCTGAGCAATTCGCATTCAGGTTAAAATTAAACCTCCCATTAAGAACACCACATGTTTGTGTGATGTTTTTGATGTGTGATAAAAAAAGCTGCAGGGAAGGCTTACATAACAAGGTGTAGAGCTGGATGAACACAGCAGGCCAAGCAGCATCAGAGGAGCAGGAAAGCTGACGTTTCGGGTCTAGACCCTTCTTCAGAAAAGGGGGAGGGGAAGGGGATTCTGAAATAAATAGGGAGAGGGGGGAGGCGGATAGAAGATGGATAAAGGATAAGATAGGTGGAGAGGAGACAGTCAGGTCAAAGAGGCGGGGTTGGAGCCAGTAAAGGTGAGTGTAGGTGGGGAGTTAGGGAGGGGATAGGTCAGTCCAGGGAGGACGGACAGGTCAAGGAGGCGGGATGAGGTTAGGAGGTAGGAGATGGGGGTGGGGCTTGAGGTGGGAAGAGTGGATAGGTGGGAGGAAGGACAGGTTAGGGAGGCGGGGACGAGCTGGGCTGGTAATGGGATCGGTCGGGGGAGGGGAGATTTTGAAGTTTGTGAAGTCCGCCTCTTTGACCTATCTGTCTCCTCTCCACCTATCTTCTCCTTTATCCATCTTCTATCCGCCTCCGCCTCTCTCCCTATTTATTTCAGAATCCCCTTCCCCTCCCCCATTTCTGAAGAAGGGTCTAGACCCGAAACGTCAGCTTTCCTGCTCCTCTGATGCTGCTGGGCCTGCTGTGTTCATCCAGCTCTACGCCTTCTTATATCAGATTCTTCAGCATCGGCAGTTCCTACTATCAGGGTAGTCTTATAATGTGGCTGAATGTTTACAAAGTTGTTTTCAGTAACAATTTTTAAACTGATAAGGAACATAAAATCATGCATTACAAGATTCTAGGGATATCTAAAACAAAGGGGAAAAAAATAATATTAGCAAAGGGTATGTTTTCCAGGCAGAGATCGGAATGTGTAATAGGAAATTAGGAAAAAGACTGAGAAACTTTGACTATCTTCATGGAGAAAGATGCAAGAAATCTCCCAAAAATAATAGAGATCCAAGAGACTGGTGGCAATGTGTTAGTACTGCTAAAAACGTAGTGTTGGGAAAATTTAAAATTTGTTGGGATTTGATAAATCCCAGAGACCTAATTAGAGTGTTAAAAGAGGCCGCTTTAGTGATAGCGGATGCATTGCTTCTGTCATGGATCAGGCTGGACCGTCCCAAAATGTTTTAAGAAGGTAGCCGAGATGCTAACATTTTTCTTATTTTAAAGGTAGGTGTGATGCAACTGGTCAAACCGTTCAGCTTTAAGCAAAACAGAATTTATTTAAACACTATGGTTGAAACGCAAGCAAAAGAAGGTGGAATTTACAATGAATAGATGTGAAGCTGGAAAAGCACGGCAGATCAGACAGCATCCGACGAGCAGGAAAGTCAACGTTTTGGGCCGAAACCCTTCTTCAGGAATTTAGAATAACTTAACTCAATAACTGTTCCAATATAGTAACATTCCATAAACACACCTCTTGGTAAAGAGATAAGTTCAAACACAGATTCTTACATATAGGAGGAAACAACATCCAGAGAGATTTCAGAGAAAGTCAGTTGGTAATCCTTGTCTGAAGCTTACCGCTCTTCTGGTCTCAAAACATCTAGTGACTGCTACAGCTGAAAAAAAAACTAGAAAACTTTGAAGTCGGAAAACTAGCCGTTCCCTTCCATTGTTAAACTGTTTAGCTTTCTAGCTCCACAGACTCGTCGGCACCTCTGCCTTTACAACCTCTCAGCAAAAAAAAAAGCAGGACAAAACAAAAACCATTTTAAAAGTGATAGCATCGTTACACTTATAATTTTAAGGTCCTGCTGAATTTGGAATAACCCTTGTAGATTGGATGGTTGCAAATATAACTCTATTGTTTAGGAAAGGAGAAGCACGAAACTGCAGATCTGTTAGCCCGATGGCAAAGTATGGAAAATCGAGGCACTGAAATAAAAGATATGATTACTTGGCCCTTAGAGAGCAATGATATGAGTGCGTAGAGGGAATACATGGTTTGACAAACCAATTAGACATTATCACAGAGTGGACAATGTAGATGTGTTGTATTCGGACTTTCAGAAGGCTTTCCATAAGGTCCCATACAAAAGGTTGGGAAACAAAATTACGCCACATTGGATGAGGGAAACATGCTGATATAGATAGACGAATGGTTAAAGGTAAGAAAACAGATATAAATAGACCACTTACGGGTTAGCAGCCTGTTCCCCCTCCTTAAGATTCCCTCTCATATTCTACTATATCTTGTAAAATGTTTAGGAACTCGTTAGCAGCATGAAATATTATAACTCCATGCGCTATATCCAGGATGCCGCTAACTCCGACAACCAAGGAGATTCTCATTCTATCTCTCCAGATTTGCTCACAAAGCTAAACATCACTAACCATCAATTATTAAATGACTGGCTAAAAGAATGAAAAAAAAAAGCTTACACCAGTGTGGCATTAGCTCGCGGGATTAAGGGTGGCACACTGGCTCCGTGGTTAGCACTGCTGCCTTATAGCCCCAGACACTTAGGTTCAATTCTAGCCTTGGGCAAGTCTCCGTGTGGAGTTTACAGATTCTCTCTGTGTTTGCGTGGATTCCCTCCCACATTCTGAAGACGTACAGGTTATGTCGATTAGCCATGCTAAATTGCCCATTGTGCAGGGTTGCACATGGTGCATCTGGGTGGGAAGTGCTTTGGAGGGTTTCCACTTTCTTCTCCATGCTTTGGATCTGTCAATTTAACATACTTGAAATGTACTTTCTGATAGCAGCTTATTATAAAATCCCCTGAACGAACAATTAATTCGGAGATGCTGACATAGCCTTCCACTTATAACTTTTTCCGCAACACTCCATTCATCTCTTCATCAAGTTGGAATCAAAAGATTGCCCTAACAATTAAAGGCCAAATTGGCTCTCTGACAGGGAACTTTTCTGTCTGAAAGATTGTTACCAGTAGGGTTCCGCAGGATTTAACACTGGGACCTTATTTTTGTTATAGTCAATGACTTAAACTTTAATATAGAGCATGATCAAGTCTTTTGCAGATAGTAATAAAAAGGTAATCAAACCCCATCAACTTCCGATAATGGCAAAATTAGTGTTTATTAATTCAACAAATTCCAATTGAAATATTTATTTACTTACCAATTTCATCCATTCTTTGAGTGTTGATTTTTCCTGAAGGACTCCAAACTCCCCTTTTTGGAAATTGTTCATTTGTCAAATAAACCAATGACGTTGAGCTGTCACCATTAATTACATTCATTACCAAAGCAATGATGTGTTGAGACTTTAACTACAAAATCCCATAAATACATGTCAGTCAATTAATAGTTTACTTCTATTTTGCAGGACGCCATAGTCAAGCCACTGTGTCAGCATCGTCAGGTCAACTGGAACTCCCCGATTTTGCTCCCTGTAATTTTCCTGAATTTTTTTCGAAAAAAGAAAACACCATGAAAATCTTGTAACACATTTGCGGGTGCCATTTAATCACTTCAATTGCAGAGTTTAACATGAAATTTCGCTTTCACCTTTGCAATCTAACTTGGAGTAAGTGGTTACATGGTAACCAACAGCTCAACAACAATCCAAGGATAAGTTAAATGGTACATATTTAATCTACCTCCAATTATCTTTGATCCCTGCCTCTATAACCACTTCCGCTTCTATACTTAATATTTCAATAAACCTTTCTGTGAGATATATGTCTTCAAACAGGGCTAAAGAAGTTTTTTTCTGCAATTGTCTAGAAGCTTTGTTAGATCGCACATGGAGTATTGCGTACAGCTTTGTCCTCCCTACCTGAAGAAGGATATGGTTGCCATAGAAAGAGTACAATGACAGTTCATCAGACGGTTCTCTGAGGTGGTAATATTGCCCTGTGAGAACGAGATTGAGGAGACTGGCAAAATATTCTCAAGAGCTTTGAATAAGGGGTGATCTGATTGAAGTATACAAAATTATTTCTGGGTGCTACAGAGTAGTTGTTGCAAGGATGTGGCTGGAACTAGGGACACCGCTTCAGAATACGAAGCATGTCGTTTAGGAGTGAGATGAGATGGAATTTCTTTGTACAGACATGTCAAAGAGCTAGAGTTCTCTAACCGAGGGCTATGGAGGCTCAATAATTGAGTGTATTCAATGCAGAGTTGAATTTTTTGAATTTATAATTTTAAAAAATAAAGGTAGTTCTCTAACAATGTGATCAGGGCTGCTGCACATCTCTTTTCCATCTTTATATTTTCCGATTGCATTGTAAGCTGGAACATTAATTCTCTATTCGTCACGTTACAAGACCCAACCTCCATTATCACAATTCTATCAAAACTTCATTTAATTTTTCTGCCTCCCATTGAGCAACTTTATTTCACAAACATGCATTTGAAGATGTGACCTCTATTAACTTCTAGGCGTACCCCACATTCCACCCTGCTTGCCTCCTCCAAATTCTGTACTACTCGTAATGAATGTCGTCTTGCCGTACATATTAGCCTCTCGTGAGTGACGAAAACCACATCTGGGAGGGCTTTTGCGGCAATGTAATCCGTGGCCAGAATGACAACATTTCTGATAGTTATGCACCCTTCCCCATATCACAAGCAATCTACATTGTACTTTAAGGTCTCTAGAGTTAGCCATTGAATCACGTTCATGTTCAGCGAGTGTAATGGCAACGTAATCGCACTATTCTTGAATATTTCAAGCTCAAAATTAGTTTGCTTAGCCGTGTGGGAAAGACATAAATCCACAAATTTCTGAAGCCGACTAAAAGGTTCTATTGTGTACTCGAAATTGGGCGTCTGCGTTGTGGAAATGGAAACAATGCACAATTGCACCAAAAAATAAACTAATGAAATCTGTGCATAACAGGCAATAACACTAATAAAATGTGCTTATTCCAAGTAAATACTTGGCTACCTCTTATCCTAGTTATAAGACTTTTATGATTTGAAATTTCATCGTGTCAAGAGCTCGAAGTGTACTCTGAATCGTATTAAGCTATCAGTGACCATATTTCGCAGGATCAAGTGAAGCTTTGTCTTTCGCTATAACTGGCAGTTACTCTCTAATTTACCTGACATTAATGGTTACATACAACAATTCACCCATTTACCAACCAGCTTCTGCATCCTTCCTCTCCCAATGACAAGATAAAAAAAAATATATAACTTTATTCGTCATCAAGTCGGCAGCGATCATCAGCTCTCTCTTTACTATCCTCTCCCTGGACAACACTTCCGCCCACGATAACACCACTGACGCCGACGTCGCCGCTCCCGTTGCCAACGTTGCTGACGACGTCGACGTCACTAACTCTACCTCACACCCAGCGAGAGCCCTCCTCCCAGCTGTACACCCAGTCCCATGCCCAAGCCCTGCCGAGTCTTCACCATACCCCCAGACCTCGCCTTTACTGACGAGGAACAGTCAGTTCTCAGCAAAGGACTTGCCTTCATTCTCCTGAGCCCACACATCATTGAATTCCGTACATGTTTGGATATGGAATACTGCCTCCGCCCCTGCGCCTATTTCTTTAACCAGGATATAACTCACGCTCTACAGATCCCTTCTCCCGCCTCCAACATAACTCATCCTCCTGGACACAACCCCATGGCCTCCTGCCCTCCCTCAAGCTCTTCATTTCCAACTGCAGTGGCGACATCAATTGCCTCAATATCTCCATCCCTCTCACTCACTCCAACATCTCCCCAACCGAATATACAGCCCTCCACCCGCTTCCAACTCTAAACTCACCATAAAACCCGCGGATAAGGGAGGCACAGTAGTGGTGTGGCGCACTGACCTTTACATAGCTGAGGCTCGGCACCAACTCTCATACCTCTTCCTACCGCCCCCTCGATTATGACCCAACCCCTGACCACCAAACCATCATCACTCAAACCATTCATAACCTCATCACCTCAGGTGACCACCCAGCCACAGCCTCTAACCCAATTGACCCCAACCTCGCACCGCCCGTTTCTACCATCTTCCCAATATCCACAAAGCTGACTGCCCCGGCCGACTCATGGTCTCTGCTTGCTCCTTCCCCACTGAACCTATCTCTGCTTACCTTGACTCTGTTTTTTTCCTTCAGTCCAGGAACTCCCCACCTATGCCCGAGACACCACCCATGCCCTCCACCTGCTCCAAGACCTTCAATTCCCTGGCCCTCAAAACCGCATCTTCACTATGGACATCCAATACCTGCACACTTGTATCCCCCACTCGGATGGCCTAAAAGCCCTTCGCTTCTTCATCACCCACAGGTCCAACCAGTGCCCCTCCAACAACACCCTCATTCGCTTAACTGAACTCATCCTTAGCCTTAATAACTTCTCCTCTAACTCCTCCCACTTCCTGCAGACTAAAAGGGTTGCCGTGGGCACCCGCGTAAGACCAAGCTATGCCTGCCTCTTTGTAGGATACGTGGAACAGTCCCTCTTCCGCTGCTACACTGGCACTATCCTTCACCTCTTCCTCCACTACATTGATGACTGTATTGGCGCTGCTTCATGCTACCACAAGGAGCTTGATCAGTTCATCAACTTTACTGACACCTTTCACTCCAAACTCAAATTCATCTGGACCATCTCCGATACCTCCCTCTCCTTCCTGGACCTCTGTCACCGTCTCTGGTGACCACCTCGAAACTTACATCTTTTTCTAGCCAACCAACTCCCACAGCTGCCTGGACTGCACCTCCTCTCAACCACCTTCTTGCAAGAATGTGATCCCCCACTCCTAATTCCTTTGCCACCGCTGCATCTGCTCCCAAGATGGGGCGTTAAACTTCTGCACATCCCCGACATCCTCCTATTTCAAGGACTGTAACTTGCCTCCTCATGTGATCAAAAATGCCCTCAACCACATCTCTTGCATTTCCCGTACTTCTGCCCTCACATCCCCTCCGCTCAACAAAATAAAGACAGATTGCCCCATTGTCCTCACATACAACCGCAGCAACCTCTGCATCAAACGTATCATTCGCCACCTTTAATCCGACCCCACAACCAAAGAGGTGTTTCCCTCTTCACCCCTATCTGCCTTTCGTAGGGACTGCTCTCTCCGCGACTCCCTCGTCCACTCCACACTCCCCAGTAATCCCACCACCCCCTCCCCCCCAACACCTTTCCCTGCAATTTCAGGAAGTGCTACATCTGCCCCTACAACTCCCCCCTCACCTCCATTCAAGGCATAAACCAAACCTTCCACATTTGACAGGGATTCACCTGCATATCTGTCAAGTTCGTCTACTGCATCTGCTGTTCCCGATGTAGCCTCCTCTATATCGGGGAGACCAAGCGTAGACTCGAAGACCATTTTGTCGAGCATCTGCGCTCCGTACACGACAAACAACAACACCTTCTGGTTGCGAACCATGTTAACTCCCCCTCTCACTCTCTGGGTGACATGTCCATCCTGGGCCTCCTCCAGTGTCACAATGACACCATCCGCAAACTGAAGGAGCAGCACGTCATACTTCGCCTCGGGAGCCGACAGCCCGATGGCCTAAACATGGATTTCACCATTTTTAAAATCTCCCCACCGCGGCCTCATCCCATGGCCAACTTCTCCTCTCATCCCCGCCTCCTTGACTTGACACAACTTGTCCATCTTCTCTCCCACAACCCGCCCCTCCCACGTCACTGACCAATCACCACCACTCTCTTACCTGCACTCAGCTATCACCATCCCACCTACCTACCCCAGCCCCACCCCTCCTCTCTATTTATTTCGGAGCTCCCATTCGCCTCCCCACTTCTGATGAATGGTCCCGGCCCGAATCGTCAACTTTCCTGCTCCTCTGATGCTGGCTAGTCTGCTGGGCTTCTCCATCTGCATACTGTGTTAACTCTGACTCCAGCATCTGCAGTGGCTGCTATCTCAAAATCTCTCGTCTTTATTTCTAGTCAAATGCGTACTTAACTGCTGACATTTTATCTTTTGTTTGCTGTTGGCTGTGATAGTTTCTGTTGTGAATGGACTTTTTTTTCGAATTTAGCTCTCCCTTCTGTTTGAGTGGTTATCATTGTTTCTAACTTAATTGAGATTCATAACTGTCACCCTACAACCTGCCCAGACATCTTACACAATTAAAATTGTTGTCACGCCCCAAAAACTGCTTCATAGTCTTTACTCAATTTCTATGTTTTGTGCAACATCAGGCGAACAATGTCGACCAGTGAAGACCTGCAACGGGGAAGATTCAACCAAAGAATGATGAAGGAGCAGACGAGAGAAGTGAACTACACGGGAGAATGCAGCACATAAACTGGCATTGTGGCACAAGGAGGGTTGGCCAGTGCAAATCTACAGATAAATACATAATTTCATCTCCACATAATAATTTTAAACTAGAACAAGTAAATATGAAACAACAAAAATAAATGTGAAGCAAGGATAATTTAGTTAGAGTCATACAATCGTACAGCACAGGAATGGGTCCTCCAGGTGAACTCTCCCATGCCGAATATATTTCCTAAACTGACCTAGTCCCGTTTCCCTGCGTTTGGCCCGTATCTCTCTAAACCTTCCTCTCCATGTACCTGCTAATGTCCTATACTGTAAATATAATCCATGTATTAGTGAACCAGATGAGAGTTCCCCTGCCAATCGACTACAGTCATCTTTAGACTCTTAATTCCAGATTTTCATTGAATACAAATTCCACCAGCTGTGATATTGGGATTCAACTCCGAGTTCCCAGAACAGTGCCTGGGTCTCTGGGTCAATAGTCCAGCATGATATCACTAGGCCATCACTTTCCCTTAAATCGAAAATTCTAAGATTAACCTTCCAAAAATCAGGTTGGATAATATCGATATGCTTAAAATGTTAAATAGCATCATGCGTTTTTTTTTCTAAAGAATTATCGAAAAAAACTTATGACAGCTCTTACAAACTAATCAATCAATTTGCGGGAATAAGTCAGGAAAGAAACAATTGTGGCTGTGCACGATGTTAATGTGGGAGTTGTGCTACCTATCAAATAACACCGATTCGGACTCAATCCAGAAAGATTAATTCAAGTGAAGGAAGAGATTAAATTCATGATGGACAATGATGCTACATAACTAACTCTCCGTGATTTTGCTGAGACTGAATGGATCACAATAATTCTGTACTATCACATAGTTAATACATTACGGCAAATAGACTCATATCTTATTCTAAGTTTGCAGGTCTGCAATGAACCTACTGGACACACTTTTAGTTGATTTCCTAAAGGCCAAGCTCCATTGACCGATAAAGAAAAGCAATAGTTGGTTTTTGTAACGCGGGATGGATTTTAATAATGCAAAAAATTCCATTCAGAATGAAAAATGCACCAACAATGTTCCAATGATTTACCAATGAAGTCGTTCAATTAATATGCAACTGTGTTATTTAGACAAATATTTTCATTTTCTGCAATCACGCACTCTGGGAAGGACATTTACAGCACTTCGTTGAACTAGTTGAACAGCTTGTGAAAGGGTTATAAATCTGGCTATTAATGAATTCGCCAAAGCAAAAGTTACATATTTGATCCACTCGGTGGGACAAGGACATGTAGCTTCTGGAGAAGTGGAAAGTAGTGTTGGTTTGAATTTTCGCTAGCCTTCGACAAAACATGAAATCGGCTTATGTTACATATATTTTATCACAGCTTTCCTGTACTTGTCCAGCCACCCGAAAGAACAACTTGTCAAGACATAAGCAACCGTAAGTGAAGAACAGAGAACAATAGCATAGTAACGACGAGGAAACATATAATTTGATCTGACACTCTCAGACATTCTCCAGATGACTGGAGACTACCATAGAACTAGGATCAGCATGTTATGTGTGGAATTTAGATTTATTTATTTGTCAAATGTACTAAGTATGGGAATGCACAAGTCCTGCAAAAAGTGCACAATGTTGCCATTCACTGGCGCCCGCTTGTGTACAAAAACCAGAACTAAAAGGAAAAAGGACAAGTTCCGTTCTCAGAGTCCCAAGTCCCCATCTCGACAATGGTGCAGGCGGCACTCCATTCGCTCGGACACCAAGGTGGCCGCCGCTGTGCGAAAGGCCCGCTCTCGCCACTGTCACCGCCTTACGGGCCTGCGCTCGCGCCGACTGATGCTGCCTCACTGTCCCGCTCTCGCCGCCGAATGCTGCTACCTCACCGGCCTGCTCTCGCCGCCGAATAGACCAACTCTTGATCCACCGCCGTCGCTGCAGGACAGGGCCCGTTTGTTCAGCTCCCGCCAGACGGTTCCCGGTCCTGACCCCACTCCTTCCAACTCCTTAGGTAGGTAGTTAAAATGGCAGGGGATGGGGGTGGGACTGAAGAGGACAGAGAAAAAAAGGAAAAGGAAAGGTAACTGGCGAGCAGAGTGGAGCTTCAAATGAAGCGACTTACCCAGCCATCATCTTGTAAGTTCTGGTCACAAGAATGCAATTAAGCTCCACAACATCAACCTTCTCAGGTGGAAAATACAGCCCAAGTTTCTCAAAATTAAATAATACAAGTGATATCAACTACAGTATTATATGTTTAAGAAACTGGTTTACTATATGGACCCAATAACAATAAAAACACACTAAAATTCTTTTATATTGTTTACTCATATGAAGAAACACGTGAATGAATGTAACCAATAGCAGAATTTTCAAGCTATGTAGCTAGTATCTAAATTATGTGGTTTCTAATAAAGTAAGTATTTTTACACAGATCAAAAACAATTGTTACGAAGCAAGATCTTTTGGCAAAGTTCAATATGTCAAACTAATCAGAAAAAAAAAGACTTAAAGGAGATTTGAGAGAGGATTTTGGAATTTTGACGAGCTTGATAGAGTAGACAGAGAGAAGATGTTCCTGCTCAGAAAATTAATAAAAAAGGCAAGGGTGATGTGGGAAAATAAAAGTTCACACAGCCAGTCGTTAGGCTTTGGAATACACTGCCTGGAATTGCGCTGAAAGCAGTTAAATTGAGGCATTCAAGAAGCAATTAGATGGCTGCTTAGATGGAAATAGTGTGCAAAGGTCGAGTGAAACGGCTCTTGATAATGAAGCTCGTTTGAAGCGCCTGTGCTGGGTATCAATACTGTGATTCTGAATGACTCGTCATGTTGCAAACCAAGTGCAAATTTGCATCAATAGTGGGAAGCAATAATTAGCTGTCAATATGTATGACCTGTCACTGGAAAAATGTTTACAGTGTGATTCCACAGGGTTCAGTTCTAGGTCACTTGTTTTTCATGATAAGTAACAGATTTCAATTTAATAGGCATGCTTAAGAAATTTGCAGATGATATAAAAATGATTATATATTGACAGTGGGGAAAGAAGCTGCAGAATTCAGGAAACTATCGATGGATTAGTAATTTGGGCAGAAAGCTAATAGATGGAATTTAGACTGGAGACATGTGAGACTTCAGAAGGGTAAATAAGGCAACCTAATGTATAATAAATAATGATATTGTTAACGGTAGAGGAGCAGAGTGGCCATCGAAAATATGCCCACAGATCTGTATACACAGGGAAATTATTGGAGAATGTTTTTAGGGACATTATTTACTCGCATTTGGAGAAGAATGGACTTATTAAGCTAAATCAGCATGGCTTTATGCGATGGAGGCCTTGTCTCTCAAACTTGATTCATTTCTTCCAAGGAAGTGACGAACATGATTGATGACTTAAGCATTGGATGTTGTCTACATGGACTTTGCTAAAGCGTTTGAATATACGAATTCGGACATCATCATGTTGATGAGCCCTCTTCTGGAGCGCTGAGTTCTCGTCGCCCTGCTATAGGAAGAATATTATTGGACAGTGTTCGGAAAAGATTTTCCAAGGATGTTGCCGGGAATGGCAAATATAAAAATATTAAAATACACTGAATAGGCTGGGACTTTTTCACTGCAGTGTAAGTGGTTGAAGCGTGACCTTACAAAGATTTATAAAATCATAAGGGGCATAAAAATGGTGAATAGCAATGGTCTTTTCTTGAGGATAGGGAAGTTCAGAACTAGCGGGCTTTGTTTTTAGGTGACAAGAGAAAGATTTACCAAGGACATCGAGCCAACATTCTTACAAAGAGAGTGGTTCGTGTGAAGAATGAACAGCCAGAGGAAGTGATAGATGCAGGTATAGTTAAAACATGTAAAAGATGTTTGGATTAGTACGTAAACAGGAAAGTTTTGGAGGGATATCGGCCAAGTGCAGGCAAGTGGGACTCGTCTGGCTTTGGAACATGGTCAGCGTGGGCTAGTTCGATAAGTTAAATAGTACATATTAAATCCACCTTCAATTATCTTTGATCCCTGCCTGTATAACCACTTATGCTTCTATACTCAATGTTTCAATAAACCTTTTTGTGAGGTGCATGTCTTCAAACAGGGCTAAAGAAGTCTCGCCGCAATTGTATTTGTTCGACCACACATGGAGTATTGTATACAGCTTTGACCTCCCTATCTGAAGAAGGATATGTTTGCCATAGAAAGTGTACAATGAGAGTTCACCAGACTGTTCTCTGAGGTGGTAAGATTGTCCTGTGAGGCAGAGATTGAGGAGACTGATAATATATTCTCAACAATTTAGAATAATAAAGGATGACCTAATTGAAGTATACAAAATTATTTCTGGGGGCGACAGAGTAGTTGTTGCAAGGATGTGGCTGGAACCAGGGACACCGGCAAGCATGTTGTTTAGGAGGAGACGGGAAGGAATTTGGACCAAAGGGTGTATTTCTATTATATGACTCTATGACTATGACTCTATAAGAGCTTAGATAAGATAATGTAAGGACGAGGGAAGTCATGTTAGAACTGCATAAAACACAAGTTAGGCCAAAGGTATAATTCGTATTAATGACAAGCTTACAGTGGTCACAGAGAGGATACAGAAGAGATTGATGAGAATGGCGTCAGTGATTTGGAATTATAACTATTCGGAAAACGACGAGATGCTAAAACACTGCTTTCCTTCGCTGCTCTCCTGTTGTCCAATGTGTTTGGGTTACACTAACTTGACCACACAATACTGACTGCGCGAGCGTGAAGTAGCTCCTGTTTACGAAAACTATACATACTCTGTTCCTTCTGCTCCAGTGACTTATGAGATTCACCAGACGAGTGGGGGAAACACTATACAATCCCATTTAACAAACGACGCCTGTTTCTGAACCCGCAATTAGAAGATGTCAAAAGTCAATGCGACGTAACTCCAAAAACAAACCGCACATTCTTGCGAAGTCGCCATAACTGCAGGCAGTCATTAGCTGAATCCGTCGCTTCCGCCGTTGCTCAGAATGACAGGCAATACTATTTTTCTGTGCCTGATTCTCCGTGGAATTTTTTACATAGGTATCACTAATTTATAAAATACTTCTGAATTATTTTTCGCAAGGTTTAGAACAAAATATTTTCACTATCTTGATTATAGCTCCTCCCGTCTATCATTATGTTTAGTGAGAAAGTGATATCGTAGTGATAACTAATGCTGTAAGGAAGCTTTAAATTCAATTTGAATTCAAATAGTATGTTTGGAATATGAAGCTAGCGTCAGTAAGGATGACAATGAAAGGGTAGTCGATTATCGTTAAGAACTATCTGTTAACTAATTTCTATCGTTAACGTCAGGGAAGGAAATCTGATACCTTTACTTGTTCCGGCCTGCGTGATCTGCAGCAATGTGGTTCACTCTTAGCTGCCTTCTGTAATAGTTGAGCAGGCCTCTGAGAACAGTTGTAGTTATTTAAAGCGTTTATTTATTTTACAATTAATTTGCGTTTGCTTATTTCTGCCAGCTGCGGATCGCGCTTCATTCACTGTGTCTCAAGCACCCAAAGAAGTGAAAGTATCCAGAGGACAGAATATCACCTTCTACTGCATATTTCGCCTCTCTCAACACCAAACATGGGTACGGGTATTATGGTGGAAACATGGCGAGAATGAATACCTTCGTAACAGCGCAGACAAGAGAAAGAGGCTTGGCATGGAAAGTAAAGCCAGCGGGTTCCTTCGGCTGCTGGATGTGACACTCCAAAATGCTGGAATATATCACTGCACTGTGATCCGCCAGGGAAAAGTTAGAGGCAATGGAACCGGATCTCAACTAATTGTGTATGGTAAATGAATATGTTGAGCATAATATACCGGGTCCTTTTGAGACAATTTTATGGTATCCTCTTTGTCACTATAAAGGTGACAATTAATAAAATTTGCGACCTTGTTCTCTGTATAAATCTGTTAACTAGACACGTAGCGTCACACGAAGATTACTACAAAATGAACTGATTAATCAGTTAGACTGGAACTGCAAAGGCAACATATTCACCAACTTAATTACAGCGAAAATTTGGAACAGCGTTCAAGCATATAAGGGACTGAAACCCTTTGTGTCATTGTGTTCAGTCCCATCCTCTCGTCCCATGTTCAGCTTGTATACCGAATTTTTCGTAGCTACAATCAGTTCTGAAGGAATCACTAGACCCGAAATGCTAGCTTTGCTTTCTGTCCACAGATGCTGCTGACTTTGTTAGCAATTTCTGTATTTGTTTCTGAACCTTTGTGTTATACGCATCTCCGAACTGTACACTGTGCTTAGCTAATTTTTGATCCACGTTCTCCGCCTACCATTGCCTTGGCTGATCAATAAGCCTGAAATTGAATCTTACATAATTACAGAATTGCGGAATTCAATGTCAGTGAGCTGCTAATCGTTGACTAAATGGTTTACTCATGAAACTGGAGCTTCAGACACAGAGGTCACATCACGAACGCTCAATAAATAAACTAAACAGAGGCACAGTTTCACTGAAATCTCCTGGCATTCAACTGAATGTAATGTATTTCATTGATTGTCATACTGCAGCTGTGAGTTATTCCAATATTGATTAAGCACTCATTTTATGATCAAGACTGTGCATATTCCTGGCCGTTGTGTATTGGTATATCTATCAGCGTGTATCAAACACGCAAAGAGTCATCGAATCAGCTTATCCTCAGAAATTTCGTTTTTGGACTATGAAAACCAGAGATTTTAAAAATCATTTCGACTGCTTTGCCGAGTAACTTAATTTCTGAAGAACGTGAAACATTACCTTTATTTTCTCTCTACAGATGCTGTCAGACCTGCTGAGTTCCACCTGTAATTCGTAATTATGTTATCCTTAAGCCTTGGCGTTAATAACATAGGCAAAATTCACCCAGTCGTCAATTTCTGTCTGAAACATGGATCATACGCACATAGAGCACGTGTAATATTGAAAAAAAGGAAGTTGCACTTTCGAATGAAAATAGTTGTAAAAATAAACGGTCCGATCTTTGATCAAAATAGTAATTAATTTCTCCTAAAAGCGCGCATTAACTTGATTTTGTTCATTCTGTGATTTGCAGCGGCGCCAACACCAGTAACTATTGTCCCCGGGCCATCTGAAGGGAATTCTTCTGCATCGCTAACTCTAAACTGTGAAACAGCTGCGTTTTATCCGGAAAATTTCACACTCAGTTGGTATAAGAATGGCGTTGAATCTATATTTGGAATATTTACGAGTAAAATCAAGAGCACCGAGGGACTATATGAAGTTTCTAGTACTATGGTTGAGACGCAATCTGTCCCGAGCGGTACCAATTATACCTGTTTGGTAAATCACATCTCCCTCCAGGCTCCAGCTGTTGTCACCTATACCGTTTCTCAATCTAATCGAGGTACGACACGGGCTTCCAAAAAGGATGTATAACTGTTGAATTCGTAAAGGTCAATCGTGTATTTAGCATAGATTATTAAAGATGGGGACAGAGCATGGAAAACTCAAGGAAAAGATCAACGAAAACCAAAATTTACCAAATGTATCATGTATTCCAGCCCAATGTTCTCAAAACCAGGTCATATCACTCGATACAAAAAAAAAATTCTCAGTTAAACTTACTTATTTGCAAATTTGTCCACTACATTTAAAATAATAATGTGAAACGTGGGTGCAGGAATAGGCCTCAAAGCTTGTCGAATCTGCTTCGCCAAGCGATAACGTTATTGCCGACTTTTTGAATCAACTCCAATCTCCAGCCTGAAGCCCATATTCATGGTTTGCCTCGGTACCGCAAATACTACAGATTGCGGTCTGTCACGGTTGGAAAATCATCCTCTTTGGAGTTGAGAATGCCAAAGATTCAGACCCTTTGAATAAATAAATCCCCCCAATAGTAGTACTAACTGGCCGAACTCTCAGCCAGTGACAATAATCCGAGGTCTACATTCACACCAAGGGGTAACAGCATGTTCTTCTACTTTATGTAAACAAGATCCTATATCGTTTTCTGTTCCAGTTCTAAGTATTATTGAAGACATAGGAATTTATCGAGTAAACGGTTCTTAGCCCTTTTTGCAAAAGATAAAACAGAAGTCTAGCACATTGTACGAGTTAATGTTGACATTCATAATCATCTTGCAGATTTTGTCCATGTGCCACTTTACTACTCGTGCCTCAGATACATGATGGGCGGACTGGCATTTCTACTGCTCCTGATTATCACCGCGTCGCACTGCGCAATACAGTTTGAGAAAGGTAAGGTATAATGTAATAATTTGATTTTAATACAAGATTACAGATAACAGTGATTTGAAGACAGTAAGGACGGCAGATGCTGGAAGCCAGAGTCTATAGTTGTGAGGCTGTAGAAGCACAGCAGGTCAGGCAGTATCAGAGGAGCGAAATGTTGTCTTTCTTGCTCCTCGGATGCTGTCTGACCTGCTGTGCCCTTCGAGCCTCACACCTATAGACTACAGATAGCAGTTGGAGACAGTGTGAAAGTCGATCAGTATTCCAGGGAAGAATAATTCTATTTGAACCAATGTTTTCTGTTTGCGACGAGCCTCTGAATTTTCCAGAAAGTAATAAATTCGCCAGTTCAAAACACAGCGCAGAAGTATGTGAAAAATACTTCCAACCAGCCGGATATCAGCAATTGAAATGCTCACCCCGCAGCAAGGACTAAATCAAATTTGACTCTACACACTGTCGGTTTGCAAGCAGCAATTCTGCGACCGCAACTAGTTTATGCGAGACTTTGTGGGCGTCAGCCCTGAAACAGTTACAGATCATCATTAGTTTCTACAGAGGATGCAGAAATGCACTGTTGCAGAAACCAGCATTGGAAAAAGCAGATTCGATTTTTGCATCTTCTATAGAAACGTCTTTTAAACAAACGCATTGAAACCAGGCAAATTATTTTTTTTTAAAAAAAGGCCACGAATCAACGTGAAATCTATTCATAGTTATTTTAATGCTTCAACCGAAGTCGAAGTCTGAAGCGGCCTGAACACCGTGAACAACTGATCTGTTCATTTGCGTATCTCCTAAAGATGTAAATAACCAATCTTTGCAGTTTTGGAAGTATTTCTTTTGCAACGGCGAATACCGAACAGCAGGAGCAAAGGAATTAAGTTGGTCTTGCGAAAGCAAAAGGGGCGCTATCGCGGAAGGTTAATTTCTCCCAACACCCAGTGCGCTCCTGATATAAACAGATAAAGAGCCGAAAACAGCACAGACAATGTCGTTGAAATCAAAATAGGTGGCAAAATATCATAGTTTACTTGCATGTTATAAATTGGTTGGAAACTTCAGCATTGCTACAACCGTGCTGTAGTGAGTCCATTGACCTTTTAAAATATACATTATACAACGATCGAAGTAATTACATGCTTTCGCAGTCGCATTTATTGATCAATATTCATCATGGATTCTGTGCGTTATCACTAACCATTTTCTCTGTTTCACCAGCAATAAAACAACGAACGGCAATGAACTAGGCATCTAAGAAATGTTTTACTTGAGGACCGTGTAGGACGCATAGGGTGAAATCGCTAACACTTTGCAGTGAATTGATCCTAACGATTAAGGCGTCTACATTTATACTCGAACAGGAGATGCTGTGAACACTTGAGCTGTGCTGAGAAGTGAATCAGTCATCCAAAGATCACCACAGGCATTCATATTGTTGTGAGAACTGGTACTATTAGGTTGGATGCTTGCAGTCGTGTATTGTAGTTCAGGTTTTCTGACTTATTTTTTCTTAACTTCTAATAAATCCTTCGAGTACCAGACCAAAAATCAAAACCGCTCCAATTAACATTCTTCCAAAACATCAATTTTAATACCAAGCAACAGATTCAAAGAACTCCAGAACAGTCAAGCTGTGAAAGAAATCCGAAGAATATTAAAAAGTCAGCCGAAAAGCAGTGTAATGTATCAAATTATCGTGTCATTGAATGTAGACTATAATTGCCTGTTATTACGTAAATACTCATGTAAATTTCTGTAACAAAATAACAACGTGCTTTTTGAGGAATCTACTATTTGATGGAAGGAATGTGCATAGTCAATAAAAAAAAAGTTTTATTGGATCACTTTATTCTCCATCAAACATTTGTGCTTTTTTTCAGGTAAAAATGTTAAACCTGATCTTTAATTTGCGTTCTTACCTCTAGAACAGACAATTCATTTGATTTGTTTGATCTATGAACGTCTGTACCTTTCCTGAATGTAAACTGCTCTAGATAGAGTAGGTGGTGCATATCTCTAAATTGTATACAGCTGTTCGTTATCATTCCAAAGAATAGATCTAGACAATTATTAGGAACTAGCAGAAGAATGACCAGAGTGGCGGCACAGATATACAGTCTGAGTCTCTAACTTTGACTCTGGACCCTATGGCGTCTCATGGCTTTGAGTCAAAAATGGGCAAGGAAACTTCGTGTTCAGTGACACATACCGTCCTCCTTTGGTTAATGAATGAGCACTCCTCCATGTTGAAGGACACTTGGAGGAAGCACTGAGTATGACAATGGCACAAAATGTACATGGGTGGGGCATTTCAATGTCCACCCGTAAGAGCGGCTCAGCAGTAACACTACTGATCTAGCTGTCGCGTTCTAAGTGGTATAGCTGCTAGTCTGGGTCTGTAGCAGGTGTAAGGAAACTAAGAAGAGGAATGAAACATACTTGACCCCATCCTAACCCATCTGCCAGCTGCAGATGCCTCTGTCCATGGCAGTATCGATAAAATTGACCACCACATAGTCCTTGTAGAGTTGCTGTCCCACCTTCAAATTGTGAGTAGGCTTCATCGTGTTGTGTGCATTATCAATGTGCATATGAGACAGACTTCAACCAGATCTAACAACGCATGACTGACTATCCTCGAGGCGCTGTGAGTCATTATATGCAGCAGAATTGTACTTCAGCACAGCTTTTCATGATCCGGCCTATCTCCAATTCAACAATTATCTTTAAGTCAAGTGATCAACCCTGATTCAATGGAGAGCGCAGGAGGGCATGTCAGGAATGGATCCAGGCATATCTGAAAACAAGATATCAACACGGTGAAGCTTCAAAACAGGGCTACTTGTATGCCAAATAACATAAGCAGCAAGTTATAAACAGAGCCAACTGATCCCACAGACAACAGATCAGATCTAAGCTCTGCAGCCCTGCGATGTGCAATCGTGCATGATTGTGGATAATTAAGCAATAGACAGGAGGCGGATCCGCAAATATCCGCGTCCTCAATGATGGAAGAGTCTGGCTCATAAGTGCAGACAATAAGGGTGAAGCATTTGAGGCAAACGTCAACCAGAAGTGTCACGTGGATGGACACATTCGCATCCTCCCATGCTCCCCAGCATTACAGATACCAGTATTCAGCCAGTTCGATTGACCCCACGTGATATTAAGAAATGGTTAGAGACAATATTACTGTAAAGAATGTGGTCCTGCAACCATCCAGGCCCACCACCGACACTCAGAAGCAGCAACACACACTACCTATAAGATACTGCAGAACTTCACTGAAGATCCTTAGGCAGCACCTTCCAAACATATGATTTCTTCCATCTAGCAGGACAAGGGCAGCAGATATATTGGAACACGACCACCTATAAGTTCCTCTCCAAACCGCTCAACATTTGACTTGGAAATATATCACCATTCCTTCAATGATGCTGGTTCAAAATCCTGGAATTCCCTCCCTACGGATATTGTGGATCAATCTACAGCATTCGGACTGAATTGCCTTAAAAAGCCAGCTTACGAATATTATCTTTAGGGGAACTAGGAACGGGCAATATGGAAAAAAAAATGCCGGCCAGCCAGAGATGTCCACGTCCATGCCTGGATAAAAGAAAAATTGCAATAGTAAAAGGACAGGCGGTCAGATTAGAATCCAATGCAACTTGTTCTGTGCTATAACTCTTTAGTCTTTTGTAAGTACACAATCAACATATTATATGGCTGTTTGACTAGAATCTCGGTACCACCTGCACGTGACGAACTGGCCAGATTCATTGCGACGAGTCATAATCTTGTTAGTGTTCTGAACTCAGTGTCTCCTCCTCATGATGCTTGGGTCTCGAGTTGTTGCTCAAGTTGTCGCTGTTAATATCTTTGACATGCCTTCTTTTATACGTTTTCTCCCAGTCTTCCAGGCTGGTCGAAGTCATGTTCCCTTACACAAGGTTTACATAGTTCTGTGCTCATATGGGAAGAGTCGTGTAAACAGGAGACATCCATGTCCAAATATCCTGTTATCGGTCTTAAGTTATCCTGCTTTGCAACCACAGAGGTCGAATAACCTTTAACATTAGCCATTTGCCTGGTCAGCAGTCTAGTTTTACTTCTTCCTTTCGCAGCAAACAGATCTACTGCTTATGTAAAGTTAGCATAAATTTCAATTATACTTGTTCAGCTTCTGTCTCAACCGGCAAACTGGCCAGCGAATATACAGACATTCTGAGTGAGGAAGACCTTTTCCATGCTTCTAATCTTTTTTGTCAATCGCCTTAAATCTGTGCTCCCTGGTAACGGGTCGCTACACTCGGAGAAACAGATCTTCCCTGTACACGCTATCCAAAGGCCCCAATATTTTGTATACTTCAATTATGTCAGTCCTGAATCTCTTCTATTCTAAGGAAAACAAATCTAGCTTATCTAAACTTTCCACATAATTGAACTGTTTAATTTATGGAAATGTTCTTGTAAATCTCGTCTGTAATTCCTCTAAAACTATTTCCGCTCTGCGATATTGTGACCAGGAGTGTATATAAAATGTCACTGTGGCAGCACACATTCCTATATATTCCAGCATTACTTGCTTGCTTTTGTATTCCACACCTTATCCAACAATGGGCAGCATTCCATAAGCTTATCTATCTTTTGCAACCTTTCAAGAGCTGTAGGCATGCAGTTCAAAGTCTCTGACTTCCATTTTCCATCTAAGTATCCTCCTGCTTAAATTGTATTTCCTTGCTTTATTTGCTTGCTACAAATGCACCTCCCCGGATTGAATTCCTTTACAAGTTTAACGCTCACTCAACCAAACCATTGACATCTTCCAGTAATCAACCATCATTCCTCGGCATTAATTACCCGGGTCCAGAACAATTTATAGAATCAGAGAATCCGTTTAGTGCAGAAAAAGGCCATTTAGCCGATTGAATCTGCAGCGACCCTTCGAAGACTATTCTTTTCAGACCCCCTCCTCCACCGTTCGCCCACTAACCCTTTCCCCGTAAATCCACATTTACCACCTAGTCTGCACATCTTTGGACACTACGAGGTAATTTAGCATTGCAAATCCTAACCTACGTATCTTTAGGATGTGGGAGGAAACCGGAGCACATAGCGTTACCGACGCAGACGTGGGGAGAACGTCAAAATCAACACATACACTCAATTGTTTGTAAATTTTTTTGGAAAGAATTGCAAGCGTGTGCTACAGCGTCCTCTGGCGTTTCCTATTTGAATACAGCTGCGGTTTGTCTCTCACTTTGTATCCTCTGTAAACCTGAGGGTAGCTAACGGTCTGTTACCCACAGTCTTGCCTCTCATGCAGTCACATCACTCATCAATCCTATTGTTGCTGTCTTATACGTGTTCCCAATTCAGCAACGTCTTGCTCCTGTCGTTTCTGCATTCTAGGACAAGTTTCGAATGTCAAACCTATTATCAGCGTTTTTATCATTATGAGGTTTTAAACTAAGACAAACTTGGACTGTTTGAGCGATCAGTAGCAATTGGTGATTTGTGATTTCTGGCAATGATTTCGCTTACCGCTTCTTTTATTTTAACTTTTGCATCCCCAGTGTTCTCTCAGTGATCCCGTCCTAGCAATCTGCCAATGTACAAATGTTTTTTTTCTACGTGCAGGAGCACTGAACATATTTCCTTGACTTTCTTTCGATTCCTGCACTGCCTTTACATTTTCGGTCTGCGTCCTGACTGCAAGCAATGGGCGAAGGTAGAATTTCAGTATCTGGGGGACGGAAGCCATTGTATTTGGCCTCTGTCTCAAGATTAGTTTCCCATAATCGTTAGCATTCCCTTCCCTGACAACTGTCTGAGATGAAGCAGACTGCTAATAAACTAATATTAGCTCTTACCTGCACTTCAGCAAAACTGTCTACTTTTAAGATTGTAACATAGCTCTCTAGTGTTTACTACTCAAGTGCACTTCTGGTTAGTTTCTTACTCTGTACCCTCTGTAAACCTGAGGGTAGCTAACGGTTTATTGCCCACTTTCTTTCCTCCCAACGAGTCATCTCAACCGTCAATCATCTGTTTTCTGACTTTCACGTATTCCCAATTCAGCAACGATGGAAAACCAGTCTGGTGTTGTTTGGACCAAAGTTTGCACTTCATCATTAGTGACTGAAATTGGTCAGAGTATTCAGTGTCCGAACAGAGCGACTAGAACATTCCATGTTTTGATTGCTCCCTGGTATCTCTCATAAGGTACTGTGCTGCCTCTGAGTTTTGAATCTTGTAGTTTACCTATTACTGCTCTGTAGTGAATGCTCATATTTCCGGTATGGTCTACTAAATTATAGATCTCTCACGAATTCCAAACTTATTTGTTTCAATGGAGTCCATTGAATCGGTTTTTCTCATATTGGCTGGAGTTCTCAGCTTACATTTCGTGTGTATAATCACGCCAACTTCTACCTTTCTTCGGAAATACTGTATAAAACACAAAGCGTAATCAGTGAAATTAACTAAGATGGACCTTTTCGGCAGTTAAAGAAACAAGTGTAACAATTGCGAATTCTTGTGACGAGCCGGTAAGTTCGTTATTTTTTTCCCAAGAAACGGATTCCTATTTACATACACCATGTTAAAATGGAAATGTTTTATTACCAGCTCTTTCACAACAAGTATTTGCTTATAGTTGATATGATGTTCAAAATAATTTGACACTTGAGTGAGATAGCAGCTTGATGAGGAAAAAATAGCAGGTTTAACAATGTGCAGCTATGCAATAAGCAGATGTTCCGCCGTCCTGTGACTAATTTTGGAGCGTTTGGTAAATGATTAAAATACTGAACGTGCCTCTTGTTTAAAAACATCTATGACACAATTGTGGTGAAACTTCTTAAATGAAATGTCAGTTACAATAGACACCGTATTATTGGCTTCATCATCAAAAGACCTTTACGTATATTAATGGTCGCTTCTGCATTCTATTGAAGTCCCAGGCCCATTTATGTTGACTGCCTAATCGCCAGGCTGTATATGTTGAAATCCATTCACTAACGAGCTAATAAACGGTTGTCCAGTCTCATGCGGCCAAGAACGTGATTAATACCGCAGTACTTTTGAAAAATGCCAACGAAACTCCAAGAGGTGAAGAAGAGGCGTCGGTGTACGCTCAGGTGAGGCTGAGAAGTTCATAAGGGAAACGTTGATGCCCTGTGAAGAACCAATAATTATATAATAGCGGAGCGTTTCAAGGTTCTGTGCCTTTCACAGTGCGTTGTCTCTAAGGCTGTATGCGTATAATTCTGACGACTACAGTAAGCAGGATTCAAAAATTGCTAGATCGATAAATCAACAATATTTTCAAACATAGGTTTTACAGATAAAGCAGGGGACAGCCCGAATATGTAACATTTGCGACTCTAGAATTCTCTGGATATGAGAAATCTGAACAAACTGCAGAGAGAGAGACGAAAAAGCAAAAAAAAACTAAGGAAGCACAGAATATGTCCAGAAAATCCAAAGGAGCAATCAAGGCCGTTTACAGAGAAGTAGTAACTGAAGAGTGTTACAGACTTGAATGCATGTATCAGTTATTCCTGTATCGTGATTTGTTTCCATATCATTTGCAATGGAACTGCATCTGACGGACTTTGAGAGAGCCTGGGATCCGCAGTGGTAGTTTAGCGCTTGTAAAATGAAGGCATTAATTGTGCCCTTGCGTGTGTATGTTCGCAATATCTAATTATTAAGATGTATGATATTTGAGCGTTATAGAATGTAAAGCAATCATATAAGTTTTCAATTATTTGGTAATTATTAGTCAGTTAAATGTATACTTACAATAAAATTGTTTTCAAGACAAATCTGCATTGATACATATTTACAGGCTAGTACAATCATATTCTTACTGTCATGGTGTATCTGCATATTATCATGCACGCTGAATAGATTCCTTCCTTCTAGTTCCAGATTGACCTTATTGCAATGTACATTTTCTTTCAGAAAGCGAAAGAGCATAACGTTGCATTTGAATTTCGCAAGTTATGTCAGCTCTTCCGATTTTGATTCAGGGCGGTCGTTCTGTTTAAGAGGACAAAGCATTTGAACCCATAAAATGGGTCAGCTTCATTTTCCAATGACACGTACACAGCTGAGCGCTGGGTTGGCTTTCCATTGCACTCAGAAACGTTATGATTAGTCTTTGCATACGCAAGTATAAACTTGTAGCCCCGATAATCCACAATAGGCCTTTAACTTCAATGAGAGTGATGTTGGATGGAGGGTTCTGAAACAAAGAATAAGAAATTATTCGGGATATTATAAATTAAGGTATGAGAGAACGTGCTAAATTAATTACATCTCACTTGTGGAAAATGCAGCACATCATGGTCGTTACTTAAATGTTTCAGAATCTTGTCAGTTAGTACATTTACAGGTTTTTGGTGCGGACTATTTTCTTCTATCGCAGTGAGTCTGGTGTCAGCAATGCTATATATGAGGGTTCAAAGTATTAAATTGAGTCTTATTTGGGAGTAGTTTGACTAACTTATATGACCAGGGAATTATGCAACTAGTACGAGGAGAAATGTAGCCAACCATGTCAAAAGATTAATTATAGTTAGGGCCTGATTTTAACTTTCTATAAATGAATAGGTTCTGTGACAGTTCAAGTTTGACTCTCACTTGAAAAACCAAAGGAAATAATGTAAATAGTTGGCTATTGCTTTGGGTAACTGTTATCGCTGGTTCATTATTGAGTCTGTAATATCAAATAGGGATATATATGCGATACAAGGTCTTTTTAAGAATCAGATCATAACAGAGAAGAACCCAGGCATTCTTTTGATATGATGTGGAAGTGCCGATGTTGCACTTGGAAGGACAAGATCAAAAATCACACGACAGCAGATTATAATCCAACTGGTTTGTTTGAAAACGCAAGCTTTCAAGCTCAGCTCCTTCCTCAGGCATAGTGTGAAAGAGAGGGTATAAGACACAGAATTTATAAGCAGAAAGGTAACAACCTTAAAACTGGCCGCCTCTTGTTGAATCTTTAATCAGTTAGGAAGGAGACTCCTGTTTAAAATGCAAAATCCAGATTCCTCTCAAGTCATTGTCCCGAGAAAATTGAAGGTTTTATCAATGTGTGAAAGAGGTGACATCTCAGGTCAGAAAATGCATTTTAGGCGTGAGGTTTTGCTTAGAATCTGCCTATGTTTTAAACTGGGGTCAGTCTTTTTTTTGGAGCGAAACAGAATGCATCTGCAACTGCACAAACGTCTTGGATGAAATAATTCACGCGTTTGACCGCGTCCGTGCATGTGCGTGTGTGTATCCGTCAGTGCATGCGCATGTGCGTGTGCGTGTGTATGTGTGTGTGTATGCGCGCGTGCATGCACGTGAGAGAGAGCGAGAGAGAGAGAAAAAGAGTGTGCGCGCATGTGTGTGTGCTTGAGAGAGTGTGAGTGTGAGAGAGTGTATGTGTGTGAATGTTTGTGTGTGTGTGTGTGTTTGTGTGTGTGTCTATCTGTCTGTATGTGTGCGTGCCTGAGTGGGAGTATATAGTGTGGTGGTGTCACCTGTAGTGCCAAATGAATTCACAATCAGGATTGAGGCCATCTTCTTGGGTATGGAGCTTGGCTATCAGCCTCTGCTCAGGTATTTTGCCTTGTTGTGTATCTCGAAGTCCACCTTGGAGGACACTTACCGATGGTTGGAGTCTGAATGTCCTTGATTACTGAAGTGTTCTCCCACTGGGAGAGTACACCCCTGTTCGCTGATCAACGCATGGTGTCCATTCATCCTTTGTCATAGGTTCTGCATGATCTCGCCAATATATCATGCCTCCAGGCATTCTTGTCTGCATTGTATGAGTAAGAGAACATTGGTTGAGTCACATGAGTATCCGAAATGTACATGGTGGGTGGTGTTCCCATATGTGATGGTGGTATCCATGTCGATGATCTCACATGCCTTGCAGAGGTTGTATGACAGGGTTGTGTGGTGTGGTCGATGGCGACCTGAAGGCTGGGTAGATTGCTGTAAACAATGGCATGTTTAAGGTTTGGCGGTTGTTTGAGGCGAGAAGTGGAGGCGTAGGGAAGATCGTGGTGAGGCACTCATTGTCGTCGATGATGTGTTGAAGGCTGTGAAGAACATGTCGTAGTTTCTCCACTCAGGGGAAGTACTAGATGATGAAGGGTACCCTATCAATTATATTCCGTGTCTGTCTTCTGACGAGGTCATTACGGGTTTCCACTGTGGCATGATGGAATTGGCGATCGATGAGTTGAGCATCATATCCTGTTCTTATGAGAGCATCCTTCGACACAAGCAGGTGTCCATCGCCTTCCCCCTCATTCAAGCAAATCCTGTGTATGCGTTGGACTTGTCCATAAGGGATGGCCTTTTTAAAGTATGTTTAGGGTGGAAGCTAGTTAAAGATTCCACAAGAGTCGGCCACGTTTAGGGTTGTTATAAATTCTGTGTCTTATACCTTCTCTCACACACTAAGACAGATGAAGGAGTTGAGCTCCGAAAGCTTGCAATTTCAAATAAACCTCTTGGACTGTAACCTGGTGTTGTGCGATTCTTTTGATAGACATTGCCCCATTGCTTTTCTCCACATGAATCACAGAATTAATTTGCCGTGTAATTTACTTGACAATCTTTGATATTCATCTCTGCCACGCAATTGCATTCTACGAAAAAAAAATGATGTTCGACAAAATAATTCAGCATGCAGTTCCACATTCACCCACACCTGTCGCGTATGGGAAGAGTGGGCTAATTTTTTTTTTTAATCACGAAATTGTTTGAAATTGAACACTACTGTCACTGTTTATGTGGCAACTATAATAATTCAACAATCGTTCTCAATCTTGAAAATAGTTGCATGCTTTTGCGTTAATCTTTTGAGTTCCATTGATGAAGGCTCTGGCTTGTTAACTTACAAGGTTTTGATCAGTTAAACAGAAGAAAGGGTGATATATTTCCAAGTTAGGATGGTGCATGGTTTGCAGGTGAACTTGTAATCAGTGGTGTTCACGAGTATCTACTGCATTTGTCCTTACAGATGGCAACGATAGTAAGTTTGGAAGGATAACAAGGTGTGGAGCTGGATGAACACGGCAGGACAGGCAGCATCAGAGGAGCACGAAAGCGGACGTTTCGGGTCTGGATCCTATCTCTGAGTAAGTTTGGAAGGGGCTGTTTAAGGATCTTTGGTGAACTTATGCAGTCCATCTTGTCGATGGTACACATTGTTGTTCTTAAACATACACGTTGGAGGGAGAGAATATTTGTGAATGATATGACAATCAATGGGCTACTTTTACTTGGATGGGGGCAGGCTGTTTGCGAGTTGTTAGAGCTGCATCCATTCAGACAATGACTTGTGATTGTCGATGGTTGTCAGGTTTTGCGAAGTCATGCTGCGAAAATCTTGTATCAGTATTCCCAGATGTGACTGGGTCTTGCAGCCATTGCATTTATCCGTCGACCCCTGTTCAGTCTCTGGTCAATGGTAACCCCCAGGAAGTTGATGGGGAGGAATGCAGTGATCACAACGGCATTGAATATCAAGGGGGCGGGGATGTGGGGAGGGAGAGGATTGTTATATTGCCTCCTCCTGACGATGGTCTTATCAAAGATGCTCTTTACGTGGCACGAATGTTACTTGTCAATTTTCAGCCCAAGCCTGGATATCGTCCGGGTTCTGCTGCATTTGGGCATGGGATGCTATTTGCCTATCGCATTGTCTGAATGTTTCTTTTAGTACAGCAGTTATGGCTCAAGATCAATTATAGTCGAAATAAATTCTGGTACAACATTACCTTCATAATTTTTTTATGCATTCCTCGACACAAAAATGCACTCAAAATTGGGGACAGTCCGCTCGGCATTTCAAGATGAATGCCATTAGATAATAATGCATCTACTCAGAAAGGTAATTTCAACAGTCACCATTTGAAACCAATCATTTAAGGTTTTTTTTTACTTTTACCTTCAGATATGAACGCCTTCAGGCACTCTTTTTTACTTTATACGCCTCCGATAACCATTAATCCTGCAATGGATATGTATTCTCCTGCAGAATTTCACATTCGCCATATTTCCCTTCTCAGTAGATGACAGATTTACGTTTGATGGAAATATCTGTATTCTCGTGAACCAATAACTTTTATAGCTCATATGTGAAAGCAATAGAAAATCGGGCGGCAGTGTCATCGATCATTTCCATGTAAGAAAGTCTTACTTTTACCATTGTGCCTTGGTTTGTATGTCTCAACCTTATTATTTTGTGACCAAGTTGCACTTGCTTTCTTGTAGCGAATATCTCCTTCCGAGATCACACCCGGGAATTCTTGCTTTGCCGTTTCCCTTTGCTACTGCTTCGAGTAAGAGATCTAAGATCTAATTACATCGAAGAGAAATAAAGCACATTGGATTTTTAAAAAAGCTGTTTGTTGCCCTTGATTAAATTGTGTTTATAAAACTGTCTGGATTTTTTTTTTGTCGTGTCTGTAACCATACCCATCAACTGTAAATAAACAACTTTGCACTATATATTTAAAACTAAATATTGCTACATTCGTTCAACATACTTTTGAAAATTAGGTGACAGGTTCTTGAGCAGTGAAAATGATAACGTATGTAAATGATTAAATAAAATGTCCATCCTGTTTTGTTTCATATTAAGTGTTGCAAAATTTGGAGGCAGACATGTGGGTTCTCGAAATTAAGTGAAGAAGATGGCTTGATAACATCGTCGGTGAGCCAGTGCTAACTTTAACTTACATGTTAATTGCAACACTCTGAAAATACAACTATTTTGCGTACCAATGGCTATTCCAACTCATACTCGATGCAATCGTATAAGCAATGCTCACTTGAAGCGATTACCTTCGATATTCACACGACACCAGGTAAAAAAAAAAAACTGGTTTATTTGAATTCAAGAGCTTTCTGAGCTCCAATCTTTTGTCAGGTGGAGTGAAGAGAAGTACACAGCCACATAATTTACATGCAAAGAATGATAAGATCGTACAAATTGTGTGAGTGGAGTGTAAACAGGCTGAATAATAAGTCTCTGCAGGTGATCAAAAGTGTCACACTGTGTGAGCAAAGTGTCAAGAACTGAAAAGCAAGTAAAGGAATGACCTACATTCCGACTAATTGAGGCAGAGAGAAAATTAGGAAAAAAGGTGGTGCTGGAAATAGACCAGACGGCTTCAATAGCATGATAGATACAAGAGTCGTACGTCCAGTGTCTAACCAAAGTATCAAGGAATCAAAAACTGTACAAACTAATTAAGGTAGAGAGACCATAACAAGTTATCAAGGTGATGGTGTCACAACAGGACAACAAGGACGATTTTACACATAAAGAATAGTATGACGGAGTTACATGTGATGCTTAGTGAACCCAAGATCAATCTTGATGCTGTCTTCAGTCCGCAACTTGGCAATCAGTTTGTGCTCGGTAATTCTGCACTGTTATTTCGAAGGCTACTTTGGAAAATGCATACCTGAAGTCTTTTAATATGCTATCCGAGGATCTTTGGTGAATTCTGCAATGCATCTTGTAGACAGCACGCAGTGCTGCCACTGACTGTCGGTAGTGGAGGGAGCGAATGCTTGTGGATGAAGAGCCAAGCAAGTGGGTTGCTTTGTCCTGGATGGTGTGAATCATCTTGAGTGTTGTTGGAGCTGCACCCATTGAGTCAAGTGGGGAGTATTCCATCGCACTGCTGACTTGTGCCTTGTAAATGGTGAACACGTTTTAGGGAGTTAGGGGGTGGGTTACTCACCGTAGAATTCCGAGCCTCTGAACTACTCTTGCAGCCATTCTATTTATGTGGTGAGTCAAATTGAGTTCTACAATTGGTATATTAAGGCACACATATGCTCTGTACTCAGAGTTTTGCAACCTGTCACCGTTTAGAAATTATGTTTCTTTTTCATTCCTTATGCCAAAATTTCACATTGTCCACGTTATATCCCGATTCGTTGCACCTACAGTCAACCACGTACTAGTTGGAAGGAGGTTTTGCCGAATAGAATATTGCCTATAAACCAGTTTACGCTTAAACCTGGTTATTTCCAAGTGAGGGCCAATTACTATAAATGGGGGTTAGTCTGGGTGACCTGAAATTAAGCAACTGCTTTAAGACCTTCAGTTGAAGCATTTATGCTTTTGTTAAAGCTTTGACAAAATAGGGTAAATCTTGTATTAGATTGTTATGGGCGGTTTCTGTTGCATACCCAGGCTGGAAGTTAAGGGGCAATAAATCTAAAACCTTTGAACATGTAACTTCATCTGAAAAGTCATATTCTGCAATACAGTTCTGCCATCTGTAAACCCACGATTCCCCTGTGTAGGGATTTAATTGCTTCTAGCATTATTTCAATATTGACATCACTTATGTGCTTTAGAAGACTGTATTTGCTTTCATGTGTAACAAACATATAAAAATTCATAAATTATGAACACGGTGCATACTAACTTACATTTATAATACCGCAATTAATTCTGATGTGGTGGCCGTTTCAAGCAGCAATGAATTATGTCAGTACATAGCATTTCCCAGAATTGTAAGGAGACAGATATCATTAAAGACGAGCTCATTCTGGTGTCCGTGTTGCAACTATAGGAAGCTACTTTTTGTTATGGAATGATTTCAGAAAATTGCACTACTAGCGAAGCTTTTCATGGGTGACGTCGATTAATATACTTAACTGTATTAATCATCATCAAACTAACTTATGTGCTGAAGCATTATTTTCCCTTCACCGATTCTGTAAGTGCCAAGGACAATATTGACCATTACCACAGACCTTGAGTGATTCCAACCTAGATGACACAAGTAAACGTAATAATAGAAATGGTTTTCCCATTAACAATGATTTTTATTCTCATTTCATTCTCTGTTAGTTATTTTCCCATGCGATGACATTACTCTCAGCGCTGTCCCGACTTATTTCCTTCTTTCACCCTATACTGTAAATACGTCAGACAGGACGCTTAGCCTAATTTATGCTGCTAGATAAATGTAATATTGCTACAGCAAAAGATTTCAAAACCTTATTCGTTCTTTGCTTCCTCTAGCATTGGTCAGGGATAATTTTCTTAAATATTCTACTCCTAACAAGAATTGCCTCCTGATCTATATTCTTTCCATCATGTATGTTTTCAGCACAGTGCGAAACACATCCGTACTTTCAATGCGTTCTGAACATTGCAGCTGTAACTGTCACAACTACAAGTCAATTATTCACATCAAGGTTATAAAGATTAACTGATTCGACCAATCATTTTATCAAGTACAGCCTGTTATAAAACCTAACAAAACGTTTAAACAGATCCACAGGTCTAGTGTTGCATTGAGTTAACATTGCTTGAAGTGATGAAGGCCTAATATACAAAAAACGTACGCTTCCATTTCCCGCGTTAGTCTCGGACAAAGGCATTAAGGTGTGAAACGTCAAACGATATCGCCTCACACTTCTCATTAGATTATACATGGGCATTTTCCACCAAACACTGTATCTTTGGTGTTACCTTCAAACTTCCAGTGTCAAGAGTTGATGCGATTTCGAAGGCTGTGCTTCAGTGTTTGCAGCTCATTCGAATTATTTTCAATGATATTTTTCCAGAATTCACTCTATGTCTTTATGTTTGTCTCACAATCCCTCCCTAAATCTCCCTCAGTGTTATACAAACATTTTTCTTTTACATTTGGAGTGTTCCAGACTACTGAACGTAACTATTCCACAATTGGCGCAAACATCACATTCTACCGCGCATTTTCAGTTTTTCAAGACGACGCAGAGGCGAGCATTTATTGGTGGAAACTTGGCGAAAATGAATTTATGCAGTCCGGATCAGACAGCAGGAAACGATTTCTCATCGAGAAAGGAAGAGCCTCATTACAATTCATGAACATGCGCGTCCACGACTCTAGAGTCTATTATTGCAGAGTGACATATCCGGCAAACAGAGCCGCAAATGGAAGTGGATCAATGCTTGTCATCTATGGTAAGAGATTGCCAACTGGGTTGACTGAACATTCTTACACTTATTACAATTAGAAAAATAAAATTAATATCACGTTTCTCGCTTTCTTGTGCGTTCCTTTAATGATTAAAATAGGAAATAAATGTTCCAATATAAATAGTTAGTTACGAATCAGAGCGTATTCCTCTATGTCGGGGTTACGCCATCTTGAGTTTTTAAAATTGTTTCTGTTATTTTATATATTAAAATTTGCACAGTCCACCTAACCTGCACATCTTTGGACTGTTGGAGGAAGCCGGGACACGCAGAGAAAACCCACGCAAACACGGGATGAACGTGCAAACTCGACATAGTCACCCAAACTTCGTCAATCCTCCGTTTCTTCCTGCAGCTCAAAGTGTGCAGGATATGTGTATGGTCATGACAAATTATCCATGTCGAACGATATGCAGGCTAATGGGATGGGTGGAGGTCTGAGCCTGGGCTGAGGGTCGGTGCATACTCGATTGGCCGAATGGCCTCTTTCCAGACGGTAGGCATTCTATGAACTCTGAAACACATTACTGATTTAAAATTGATATGAGCTGAAAGGTATATTCTTTCAGTTTTGCCTCTTTTTACGCTCCAATCGGAAATCTACTCTCTGGAATCTGTGCGATTAAATACACGAAGGGAAGAGTTTATCCAACAATGTTTTTCTGTATATTATAGGCAGAAGTTGAGTTGGTAATTTTCCTCACATTTGCCAACCAACACGCACAGCATAAAGGCAGGAGGTAGAATTTTATATATGTCTTACTTTGCCCTAATTGCAAATGAACGTTTACTATAGAGTATTCGTGCAATGACACGTGGAATTTTGTGTTTTAGCGAACAGAGAAGCGTTGAAACAAGCCATTGTGTCAAATCTGTAAGTTTATACCATTCCTGCAAATGATATTCTGAACACAAATGATCATTTTGTGTTGAAGTGATAGACTTCAAATCCATTTCTGAACTCATCTCAGTAACTCCCTTGCTTGTTTAGTACTTATACAATGTTGTATACTTCCCTAGTTGACCTGTAGCAAATTGAAACATCGACAGTTGTAACTAATGAATGCTTTCAGGTTAGGTTTGATGCAGAATTGGCACCGAAATCCTCTGTCAAATCACCAAATGCACCAAGTTCACCCAAATCCGATGTACAGGTTTCGTACAGAGGGTGGTTCGCATGTGGTAGTAACTTCCCGAGGAAGTGGTGGATGTGGGTGAAATTACAACATTTGAAAGATATTTAGATAAGCACATGAATAGGAAATGTCTGGAGGGATATCGGCCAGGACCATGATGTCGGCATATGGGACTAGTTTAGTTTCAGATGATGCTCAGTATGGACTCTTTGGATCGAAGGGTCTGTTCCTGTGTTGTATGACTTTATGAATCCATGATTCTAGAGGTCTTGCGATGTATTGATCTTCGAAATCCAGATTTGTATGCTCCAAATGCCAAATTTTGATTAATGGTCTTCCAAGTACAAACAGAGGAAATCCTTTCTATATGGTTAATAGGACATGGAATGACATGCCTGAAAAGCTGGGCGTTTTATTCATACACAGTATTAAAGAAGAGCAACAACAGTCTTGAAAAGTAAATGATGAGGTTAGAAAAGACGGGTGAAAAGGGCTAAATGGATACCTGCTATGAAGGACATGTACAGAACACGATTCTCGCACAATATCAACCACAACTTGTGAAACAGTGATGAACATTAAGTATCCTGCATTGAGAATGATGTTCTATTCAGGTCAAATTAAATTAGCAGCAATCATTAATTTGGGATAATCTATTTGAAAGCACATATTTTAGAGAATGGTGCTGATTAAATGAAATTTAACAAAAAGAAATTTAATTAAATGAAATTAAGTAAATTTGATGCAATAACAAACTAAGCAAACTTATGACGATTTTTGTATTATGTTAAGACTCTGTTGTATGATATGCTCTGTTGCTTAGTTAAGAGGTCATTTTACCAAATATTGTTTTTTTTTTAGACTTTGCAAGAAACAATTGATAATATGTTGATTGATGCAACTTTAAGCCATTCAGTTCTAAGAAAAATGGGAAGCCAAGGAAGAAGTAAGAGGCACAGAATGCGCGAAAATTAGGAACATGCATCAAAAAGACATAAATGCCTATCGTCTACACGGAAACATGTTTCGAATTACATCGGCCTTTGCTACGCTGCAAACAACTTTCATTTCTGCATATTGGCCCTAGTTGTCAACATGACATTGCAGTTCCCTTGTTGTCTTCAATGTCGGTTGTCATTACCACTCAGATTAATGTACCAACTAAACATTTGCAGAGGAGCAGAGTTTTGAGGTGAGATCAACTAATAGAACAACGACTATAAATCCCCTGAAACCTCCAAAGCCCTTGCAAATCCATACATGTGCAGAGCAAAGCGGAAACTAGTAAAAATTGTCAGTGAAACCATGCTTCAGTTGAATGTGCGTTGCAGAGGTTGCAATTTCTTCACATCAAATCAGGTAAACCTATTTGTAGCAATTCGTGGAAGGAGTTACACTTGGCTGCCTGAGGAGCACTTTGTTTTTAACAACATAATGGAGATAACATTATAACTAAATAGTCTGCTTGATTCTGAGTAGCTACTCTTTTGTTATGCAAATCGTTATAAGTTCTTTTTGAGAAATAAGGCACATGTTACAAAGATATTTTTCTTTGGGTTTGCTTTTTACTGATACTTTGACTTCTATCAAAAAGGAAACGTATGGTTAATTTTGGCATTTCAAATTATAGATTAAAATAATCATGGTTTTAACCTTTAGTATGCTGTGTGTGTAGTTAATTCAATGTCTTCAGCAGGTTACCTGTTTGCTGGCATCGCAATTGCTGAAGGTTGGGGAATTTTGTTGACATGTCTAGATTTAAACTGCCATGGTGAAGATAAAATCTATGTAACAGAGATTGTTGAATTTATTCTGAAGCTTTCTTCGAGTTCAGAGACCACAACCCTGCATTATTGCTGATGAGCAAACTCACATGGTCCTGAGATAACAAAGCGCGTCATTCTCTAGACGAGACGTCGTCTGAAATGATTAATTTCATTTTATCTCTGTAGGGCACTTAAGCTTAAACTTCACAGATAATGCAGTTTCCGGTGTTTCAACTAAATATGATACATGAACTTGGAAATATAGAAAATAAACGTAGGAGTTGGCCATTAGCCCTTTGGGCCTGCTCCACCATCGTTATCATCATGGAAGATCATCCAAATCAATGCACTCTTCTTGCTTCTCACCAGTTCCTTTGAATGTTTCCAAAAAGGAGCTATGCATAGTTCTTAAGTTAAAGGAATGAAAGATTTGACCTCAGCATCTTTCTGTGGCAGACAAATCCACAGGGTCACCACTCCCTGAGTGAAGAAATTTATATTTATTGTTAGGCTGCAACTGCTAGTTTTGGATTGCCCAGTCATCAAGAACATCCTTTCTGTACTTACCCTGCTATAGGCTATGATTTAAAAATATAGTATCTCTGAAGCAGATCACGAAGGTTTAACTGGACATAACAATAAAATAAACTGACACAAATTGGAAAAGTAAGCGAGAACAGGCTTTATTTAATGAAGATGGTCCACACATGGGAACAGGCAGTTTTGCAGGGATACCTGGACCATTTCTTTTCACACAGGAAAGCTTGGGAGTAGTATTCAGGGGCGGGCAATTCAGCACATAATATCAAATCTAGTGTAGTATGGCCATACAGGACTTTTGACTGTTCGTTGGATTACTCACTTAACTTGCATCCCTTGCATCTCAATATCTCTCTCCCAGTTCACTCTCCCACCCAGCTCTGCATCGTCCACAAACATAGCAATATTGCATGTTGTGCCCTTGTCTAAATCATTAACGTACATTGGTCGTAGCTGGAGGCCAAGCTTATCTCTGTAGTATCCCAGTAGTCACTGGGTGCCACTCAAAAAAACTGTTTATTCCTAACATTGTTTCCTACATTCCAACAAGTCCTCTATTTATGTCAGTACATGGTCCATAATCCCATGAGTTTTAATAATACATAATCTGTTATTTGAGACCTGATCAAAGCCTTCTGAAAATCAGTAAATCATATCCAACTGCCTCCTATTTATTAACTCTGCTAATTAAGTCTTCAAAAATATCAAGGAGATTTATCAAGCTTTCCGAAATTGATGTTGACTCTTTCTGATCCTGCCACTGTTTCCTAAGTGATCTACTGTTAACACTTATTGAGAGGGAAAGCTATTATTGAACTCTAGAACTGTTTTTCCCAAAACCAGTGTCAAGTTAACCTGCCTATAGTTCCCTGACAGTTATGCTGAAGGCATCAGAGAATACGTGAATGCCAGATTCATCAGCCACACTCATCTGGTCGCACAAAACATCACCCACACACTACACAATGCCATCCATGTTCTCAAGACCAATCACAACATTGTGATCAAACCAGCAGGCAAAGGAGGAGCCATTGTTATACAGGGTAGAATGGACTACTGCAAGAAAGTATACAGAAAGCTGAACAAACAGGAATACTAAAGACAACCACCTGCTGATCCGACCAAAGCACACACCCGTCAACTGAACAGACTGGATTAAAAGACTTCTGATCCAGTCCTTCAGAGCACCCTACACGCTATCATCCCACGTACTTCTACTGCCTTCCAAAGATACACAAAGCAAATATTCCTAGAGGACCCATCGTATCAGGCAATGGGAACCTCTGTGAGAACTTCTTCAGCTATGTCAAGGGTATCGTGAAACACATTATACAGGTAATACCCAGCTTCTGTAACGACATTACAGATTTCATACAGAAACTCAGCACTCACGAACCAGTCGAACCAAGTCAATTCCTCGTCACAGTGGGCGTTTTGGCACTCAACACCAGCATCCCACACGACGACAGCATCTCCAGAACAGCCTCAGTACTCAATATCACCAACTGCCAATTTCCAGACGCCATACTGCAACGCATCCACTTCATCCTCGAGCACAACATCTTCACTTTTAATAACCAGTTATTTATCCAGACACACGAAGCAGCCACGGGGACCCGATTTGGTCCCCAATAAGCAACATTTTCATTCAAAGGTTCGAAAAAGATTTCCTTGCTGCACAGAACCTCCAACCGACGCCATACACCAGATAAATTGATGACATTTTCTTCATTTGTACTTATGGCGAGGAATCACTGAAACAACTACATAGCAATATCGGGATAACAAGGTGTAGAACTGGATGAACACAGCAGGCCAAGCAGCATCAGAGGAGCAGGAAAGCTGACGTTTCGGGCCTACCTTCTTCAGAAAATACCCTGCATAGCGATATCAACAAGTTTCATCCCACCGTTAGACTTACCATGGACTATCCTTTAGAATCAATCTCATTCTTGGACACACGAATCTCCATCATGAACGGAACCTCAATACCTCACTTTAGTGCAAGCCTACGGATAACCTCACGATGATGCATTTCTCTAGCTTCCACCCGAAACGTATTAAAACAGCCATCCCGTATCGACAAGACTTATGCGTACACAGTATCAGTTCGGATGAGGAGGAACGCGACAGACATGTGAAGGCGTTGAAGGACGCTCTCATAGGAACAGAACACGGTGATCAACTCATCAATCGCCAGTTCCAACATGCCACAGCGAAAAATCATTGCGAACTCCTCAGACGGCAGACACGGAATACATCTGTTGGGTACACTTCATTGTCCAGTATTTCCCAGGAGTGGAGAAACTACACCATGTTCTTCACAGCCTTCAACACATTACCGTTGATGACGAACATCTCGCCAAGATCTTCCACGCACCTCCACTCCTCTCCTTCAAATAACAACCAAAGCTCACACAGACCATTGTTTGCAGCAAACCACCCAACCTTCAGGAGAATGTCGACCACAACACTATACAAACCTGTCGTGGCAACCTCTGCAGGAGATGTCAGATCATCGAAAAGGACACTACCATCAGACTTGCGAACACCACCCACCACAGGCACAGCAGATACTCATGTGACTTAGCCAACAGTGTCTATCTCATACGCTGCAATCAAGGATGTCCCAAGGCATGGTATATTCATGAAACCATGCAGATGCTACGACAATGGATGAATGGACACTGTTCAACAACCACCATACAGCGATGATCCCTCCCAGTGGTGGAACACTTCAGAGGTCAAGGACATTTGGCTTCGGATCTTCAGGTAAACATCCTCCAAGACGGACTTCAGGATACACAACAACAGTGTTTCACCCAGCAGAGGCTGATAGCCAAGTTCGGTACCCGTGAGGACGGTCTCAACTGGGATTTTGGGTTCATGTCACACTACAGGTGACTCCACCACACTCTACACTTTCACACACATGCTCACACACACTCTCTCTCTCTCTCACACACACACACACACACGCTCTCTCTCTCTCACACACACACACACGCACACACACACGCAACCACACACACACACACACACACACACACACACACACTCCCCACCACCACGAACCACCCCCCACACTCACCCACCCTCACATACACACATTTTCTCTTCCACACCCACACATACTCTCTCCCACATATGCACACACTCTTTCTCTCGCTCACTCACTCACAAATCTATGTGCTGAATTTGTTTCTGCAGATACATTCTACTTTGATCAAAATGCACACAGTCTGTAGACAATCAAGCAATGTGGCATTCTATAAATTCCTACTTTAAAAATCAAACCAGTTTGACTCCAAACCAAAACACAAACAGATTTCTAAACAAGACCTCACACCTAACATGCATTTTCTGACCTCAAATATCACCTCTTCTTTACACTACTGAAATCTTTAGTTCTCTCAGGGCAGAGACTCGAAAGAAATTTGGTGATTTACATACACATTTTAATCAATAAAACCTTCTAACTGATTAAAGATTTAACGGCATCTTAGGTTTATTTAAGACATCCTCAACGGTGGTGTAACCCTTTGACCTTTTACTTATAAATTCTGTGTTTGATTCCAGCTCTCTCACTTACACCTGAAGAAAGAGAAAGCTCTGAAAGCTTGTGTTTTCAAGTAAACCTGTTGGACTATAACCTGGTGTCGTGTGATTTCTGACCTTGTCTATCAACCTTAGGAGATAATTGTGTCCCTTAATAATGTCCATTAAGCCATTCAGCAATACGTTTCACCTAAACAAGGTCAATCCGAATGTGATTGGTCGAGGCTTGGAAACGGTTAATTAGAAACAACAAATTTTTGATGACCAAGGCATACTACACGGCTGAGCGGGAAATTACGTTGTGGTCCAATTGCAAGGGAACACTGAAGTCTCTTGAGGCATTAGCGAGAGACCAGAGATAATAAGTCGACATGTGTCCTAAGCTGAGTCATAAAGTGAGACCCATTTTTATGCATGTAAATTCATTGCTCTACTTTAATGGGCACTATTCATAACCTGAGACTTGTTCCCTGAGTTACTGCACTGGAATGTCTCCCATTGCCCACTTGTCAAAGTTTCATATGAACAAATTAATATTGGGGTTTCAGTTCTAAGTGTGAACAAAAGAACTTTCAGGCAGGTGAAGATGCAAGCAACAAGATGGGTAATCATATTTGATTTCATCTTCACCAATCTGTGTACTGCAGATTCACCTGTCAATGGCAGTATCTGTAGGAGTGACCACTGTGGAGTCATGAACAGACGAGTCCCGCATTCATGCTGACTATACCCACCCCTCATGTTGTGTGGTACAACCACCATTAATGAAATAAACTATATAATACCTAGCAGCGCATGACTGGGCATCTATGTGGTTGTGTAAGCAATCAGAAGCAAAAAAATTATACTCCAACATAATCTGCAATGTCATATACGGGAATATCCAACCTCACTATAATTATCATGAAGGTACAGGATGATCATTTGTCCAAATAAAGAGCATGGGAGATATGGCAGAATTGCTACCTTAATCACCTAAAGTGAAGTGCCAATTTGGTTAAACGACAGAACAGGACTCTGCGTGTAAAAAAACGTAAACAGCAAGTGATAGGCAGAGCTAAGCAATTCCCAAGCCATGAATTGGATCTAAGCACAGCAGTCCTGTCACATGTACTCGTGAATTATGGTGGTTAACTGCATAACTCATAGGAGAAGGAGCCTCCACAAAGATACGCGTCCTCAATATTGGGAGCACCCAGCACACCAGTGTAACAGGTAAGGCTGAAGTTTTCTCGACAACCTTCAGCCAGAATTGCTGAGTGGATGATCTATTTCCGCTTCCTCCGGAGGTGCCTAGCGTGACTCATTCCAGGGTTCAGTCAATTCAATTTACTCCTTGTATCTCAAAGACCGGCTGGAGGTATCGAATATTGCAAAGGCTATGACCCTCACAACATTCCAGAAGTAAAAGTGAAGACCTGTTCCCCAGAAATTGCTGCACCCATCGACACGCTCTTCCTGTGCAGTTTCAACAATGGGGCTACCCGATTGTGTGAAGAAACACCCCCAAAACGGGTCAAATACATCCTGTTCAATTACGAATCAAACAGCGTATTTCCACTATCAAATTAGGGCAGCGACATTATGGCTGTGTTATGACTCTTGCTTTCTGGTTCAGCTTAGGTTGCTAGTGGAGACCCGATCTCTCTCTTGGCTATAAAGCTCCGAGGGCCTTTCATGTCCGACAATCTTGTTTAGAATTCCTTACGTACATGCATTGACCATTGAATTTAATACACTAATAAAAGTTGATGGCTGCGTCATGATTCCTAGATAAAGACCAACAAGGTTGGGAGTGTGCATCTCTGTCTTATTAAACCTCGGAAGCCTAGATCCGAAACTAAAGAGATGTCTTGTATTCATGTAAGTTTCTTGAGTAGATTTGTAGCTCGGGTTGTGGATGCTGTGGTTGGTTCGCACACCGAGCTATTTCGTTAGCTTGCAGACGTTTAATTACCCTGCTGGGGAACATAATCAGTGCAGCCTCCGATAAGGCAGACAGTGATCCTGACATTGACGAGAAGGAGCGAATTTGACAATCTCAACACGTCAGAAAGGAAGGCCCTAGAATGAGTGAAAAAGACAAAAAAAAAAGTCATAATACTACCAGCGGAAAAAGGGTGCACGACAGTAATACTAATCAAATGGGCCTACCTCAGTAAAGCACAGACACTACGAGCAGACATGAGCACATATCGGCAAGTGCAAATGCACCCGACACCGCAACTGGTTAATAAAATAATCTACACACTAAAGGGACTCAAACAGACCGGACAAATCAACAAAATGGACTACCTAAAAATGAAACCAGAAGAGAAAAACACCCCCCGATTCTACGGCCTCCCAAAGATACACAAACGGAAGCACCCTTCAGACCCATAGGCTCCATCCAGGCACACCAACACATAGGTTAGCCAAATACTTAAACCAAAGACAAAAGCACCTCGTCAGCAAGTCACCCAACTCAATCCACTCAGCCCAGGAGTTCCTCAAATTCCTCAAGGCCATAAGAATAGACGATGACGAGCCCGTGATGTCATCTGACGTTACTGCCCCATTCACATCGATCGACATACCACTGGCAAGAGAAACACTACCAACACCACTAAAAGAACGAGACCCGACTCACACCAACTCCAAAGAAAACATGCTGAAACTACAAGACCTATGCCTCACGACTCACTTTAACTTTAATGGCCAAAACTACGAACAGATCAACTGGACGCCCATGGGGTCACCTATCTTCGGGCTAATAGCAGAAGCGGTGATTCAGAGACTCGAAAGCGTGGCCCTTCTACTAATCCAACACAAACAAGGGTCCAATATGTGGATCATCATCAAATGGACCAAACTAGAGGAGACGCACCAACTAATAAATAATACTTTAACCGGCATCAAATTCGCCAGGGAAGAGGAAAAGAATGAACAGTTCCCATTCCTGGACATCATGGTAGAACGCAGGGCAATGGAGAACTTCTGACGAAGGTACACAGAAAAGCCACACACACTGACCAATTACAGAATTTCAACAGTACCCATCCCAACAGCCACAAACGAAATTACGTGAAAACACATTTTAAACGAGCAACACCACACTGTAGCAACTCAGAACTACGCCAAAAAGAAGAAGAGCTCCTCCACCAAGTATTTAAGGGCAACGGATACCCGAACAACTGGATCTGACGATGTCTATCACACAAACAACAACAGGAAGATACTGCACGCCCTAACACACTTGAAGGGGAGGCAACGGTCTAGTGGTATTATCACCGGACTGTTAATCCAGAGATCCAGGTAATGTTCTAGGGACCTGGGTTGAAATCCTGCCATGGCAGATGGTGGAATTTAAAATTCAATAAATATCTTGAATTAAGAGTCTAATGATGACCATGAATCCATTGTCGGTTGTCAGGAAAACCCATCTGGTTCACTAATGTCCTTTAGGGAAGGCAACTGCCATCTTTATCTGGTCTGGCCTACATGTGACGCCAGACCCAAAGCATTGATTGGTTGACTCATAAATGCTCTCTGGGAAATAAGGGATGAGCAATAAATGCTGGCCTAGCCAGCGACACCCTTATCTCGAGAATGAATAAAAAAAATCTCATCACGCTACCATACATCAAGAACATATCCGAAATGACCACAAGGCTCCTACGACCATTGGGCATCAGAGTAGCATACAAACTCACGTGAACCCTACGCCAACTGCTAACTCAAACAATAGACGCCTTACCCCCGATGGCTAGAACCAAAGTAATATACAAAATTCCATGCCAGGACCGTGACAAAAGTTACATTGGACAGACAGGAAGACAATTGATCGCAAGAGTACATGAACACCAACTGGCAACAAAAAGATACGACCAATACTCACTCATCTCCATTCACACAGATAAGGAGAACCACCAGTTCGATTGGGTCAACACCAGGATCTTAGGGCAGGCCAAGCAGAGACAAGCACGGGAATTCCTAGAGACCTGGTTCTCCACCAAGAAGGCCATCAACAAATACATAGAACTAGACCCTATAATATATACCACTGTAAAGGAAAACTGGAAATGCGGTAACCCCAGAGTTTAAATGCCAGGCCGGAAAATACAACAGTGCTTCATCGGAGGCTGCACTGATGATGTTACCCAGCAGGCTAATGAAACGTCTGTGAACTAACGAGCCAGTTTGGCAAGCAAACCAACCACGCCATGTCATGTATCTGTACGTCTGGACGTTAAATTAATGTTTTCATCCTTTTCAAAATCACAAGGTGGATTTCTCTGACAAATAAAGCTGAGCAAATTCACATGATAATAGTGTGCGAGGTTTTGCATTGTCTATACTTAGGCAGAGCTCTCTAACATCTGATTAATTCATTAACTGATTGATTATGTGATTAACCCTAATCAAAATCAACCGAAAAATGTTACCTTTGAATTTTGGTTATTCCCACACTGTTCCTACATTGGTGATTGATTTAAGTTTATCTTTCCTGTTATGTCTTGATTTCGAGTAATTTTTGGGAAGTTTTCTATGTCTCCTACCATAAAGACAGGCTTTAAATATCTATACAAATTCTCCCCATTTCGTTGTCTTCCATTATTACTTCTCTGGCCCATTCTCTAGCTGATTAACTCTGCAGCTTTAGTTACTCTAATCGAATTCATATACTTGCAGAAATCTTACAATCTGTTTTTATACAACTAACTGAGTTGCTGTCACACTTTTCTTTCTGTCTATTTATTACATTCTTAATCGTGCTTTGACGATTCGTAACACCCAATCTTCTAATCTACTGATGTTCTTTGCAAATTTGAAAAGTGTTCCTTTCAATTCGATATTCTCTGGAACCGCCTTAATTAGTCAAATGATACATCAGTGTCAAAGAGCCTTTCTTTTTCACTCGGGTAAATCTTTGCTGTGAGTTATTAAAAACAATTAAATTAAGTATTATTAATTATGCTATAAATAATTGATAACGAATGTTTCAGTTGCTAATTTCTGTGCCATTTTTGTTGTCTGAATTATTGACCCCTACAACTCTTGCATCCAATGATTATATCAGAACTTATAGATGGCACATAGTGGAATCCAAACTTAATGAATTAAGATACAACTTGTACATCAGACATGGAAAAGTTAAGAAGTGTTAAACAGCAAACGTACCAACAGACAAAAACTGGATCATGCAGTTTTGATGGTTCAAATGGAAAAGGGAATAAACTTCATAAGTTTAGGATTTGAATTTGTGATATTGCTACACAATTAGACATGTCTTAATTGGCAATAGTTGATGGAGATTAGACCATTAAAAATGAGTAGGATTTCTTTTTGTTCAGACTTGAGGCATTATTGTAAATATTGTTGCGAACCTGCAACTGAAATTGGAATGCCCTTGTTGTTCTGAACAGGCTTCACAAGATGCCTTACTGATATGTTGGCATGATTTGACATTGGAAATCATGAAGTCGTAGAGTCATACAGCACAGAAACAGGCTGTTTGGTCCAACTCGTCCATGCCGACCAGACATTCCAATTTGTCCTAGTTCCATTTGTTTGCATTTGGCCCATATCCCTCGAAACACTTCCTATTCATACACCCATCCTGACGCCTTTTAAGTGTTGCAATTGTCCCTGCCTCCACAATTTCCGCAGGCGGCTCGTTCCGTAGGTGCACCACTCTCTCCGTGGAAAAATTTACACCTGACGTCTTTTTTAAAATATTTCCCCTCGTACTTTAAACCAATTCTGTCCAGTTTTGGACTTCCCCACTTAAGGAAAAATACATTGGCTTTCAGCCTTTGCATGCCCCTCATGATTTTATAAAACATTATAATGTCACTTCTCGGCCTCCGCTGCTCCAGGGGTAAGAAAAAAACTTCTGTCTATGCAGCCTCTCGCAATAACTCAAATCCTGCAGCTCAGGAAAAATACTTGCAAATCTTTCCTCCACTTTTTCAAGTTCAACAACATCCTTCATATACAAGCGTGGCTAGAATTGTACCCAGTCTTCTGAAAGTGGCCTCATTAATGTCTTGTACAGCCGCCATATGACGTACCAACTCCTATACTCAATGTTCTGACCAATGAAGGCAAGCTTGTCAAACGTCTTGCTCACTACCCTGTCTACCCAAGACTCGACTTTAAAAGAACTATGCACCTGTATGTCGAGGTCTCTTTATTCGACAAGACTGCCCAGGGCCCTGACATTATTTGTATAAGTCCTGCTCTTTTTTGCCTTACAGAAATGCAAAACCTCATATTTATCTAAATTAAACTCCACCTGCCGCATCTCAGCCCATTGGCCCATCTCATCAAGGTCCCGTTGTGTTCTGGTATAACCTTCAATACTGTCCACTTTGGTGTCATCTGCAAACTTTCTAACCATTCCTCCCACATTCACATCCAAATCGTTTGTACAAGTGACGAAAATCAATAGACCCAACGACAACCCTGCGGTACAGAACTGATCACAGGCCCCCAGTCCAAAAAGCAACCTTCTACTACCACCTTCTGTCTCCTATCTTCAAGCCAATTTTGTGTCCATTGGCCAGCTCCCTTTGGATCCCATGTGATCTAACTTTACGAACTAGTCTATCATGGGAACCTTTTTGAAAGCTTTGCTGAAGGTCATATAGACAATATCTGTCACTTTGCTTTCATCAGACTTCTTCGTCTCGTTTTCAAAAATCTCAATCAAGTCAGTGAAACACGATTTCCAACGCACAAAACAATGACAAAATATTACAACTGTAATCATTATTTGCAAGAGTGTCCATGATACCGCATTGTTCATAGTAAGGTCGCAGATAGATTAAAAATTTATCTAAAGCTGCATTCTTTGTTGAAGTTTTTCCTACCATTTATTGATGGACAATATTACTACTCAAGATAGTGATGTTTATGCACATCTGATAATATAACCGATTTTCCTTTTGGGCAGCCAGTCCAAACTCCGTTGCCAGTTCTGATCAGTTCATGATTAATTCACAATCGTAATTGCAAACGGAGAATGAGCACACCATAGTGATGTAGCTTCCTGAAACAGCTCTGGGTAAACGAGTGCGACCGTATTATCTCAAAAATGATGCATTTTCAGGAGGGGACAGCCAGGCAGTCTTCAAATTTGACTTTTTAATGCATGAAATTTGATAGCATCGGTTTGGTCTTGGCACTCCCTCTTGATTTTACATCTAAGTGGTCTCTGTTATGTTGGTGGATATGGAATGCCCCAAGAATTTGATAAAGACATCTACAGTGCATGCTGGTAGTACGATTTAAATCCATTGTTTTGCTAGTATCTGAGGCAGTTCTTAAAGGTTTGATGCAAAACAGCAAATGTTACTATCTCCCGCAGCTTATAACTTAGTACTCACGCATGTTCAACACCACTCATTGAGTCATAGAGATACGCAGCACGGAAACATACCCTTCAGTCCAACTCGTCCGTGCCGACCAGATATCTGAAATTAATCTAATTCCACTTGTCAGCATTTGGCCGATATCCCTCTAAACCCTTCCTATTCATATACCCATCCACATGACTTTTAAATCGTGTAATTTTACCAGCCTCCACCATTTATTCTGGCAGCTCATTCCATACACACACCACCCTGTGCGTGAAAAAGTTGCCCCCTAGGTCCCTTTTAAATCTTTCCCCTGTCACCATAAACCTATGCACGCTAGTTTTTGACACCCCACCCTGGGGAAAAAGACCTTGTCTATTTACCCTATTTATGCCCTTCATGATGTTATATACCTCTGTAAGATTACCCTTCAGCCTCCGCTCCTCCAGGGAAAATAACTCCAGTCAATTCAGCTCTCCCTGTAGCTCAGACCCTCCAAAATTAGCATCATGCTTGTAAATCTTTTCTGAACCGTTTCAAGTTTCACAGCATCCTTCCTATAACAAGGTCACCAGAACTACACGCAGTATTCCGAAGTGACCTAAACAATATCCTGCACAGCCAGAGCATGACCTCCCAACTCCTATACTCAATGGACTGACTAATAAAGGCAAGCAATCCCAAACGCCTTCCACATATCCTATCTACGTGCGATTCCACTTTCAAGGATCCATGAACCGGCACTCCACGGTCTCTTTTTTCAGCAACTGTCCTCAGGACCTTATCATTCAGTGCATAATTGCTGCCTTTATTTGCCTTTCCAAAATGCTGCATCTCACATTTATCTACATTAATGCCACTCTGCGGCCCATTTGCCCATCTGATCAAGATCCCATTGTACTCTAAGATAACCTTCTTCACTGTCCAGTACACCTCCAATTTTCATGCCATCTGCAAACGTACTAACCATACCTCCAATATTCACATCAAATCACTCATAAGTACTGAGGAAAGCAAGGGTGCAGAATATATCCTGGGTGGAGTCTCCAATAGCCATCACATATCGTGATTATGCATTAATAATAACTGCAGTATTGGTGGAGCTCTACGGAATCTGTCTGACAGACAGCCTCTGGGAAGGCGCCACAAAAACCAAAAAAAAAGAGAAATCTGACGTTGTCTCATTGTCACCAAACAAAATCTCACACGTACAACTATCCATTAGGCGTTTTGTAGCGGTGTCACCTTCATTTGCATTGAGTTCTGCATCGCCATACCATGGTAACTGAGATGGATTTAGAACAGATCAAGTTTCTTGAAGCTGGGCATCAACAAGGTTCCCTGGGCCATTCACGTTCAACGGGATTTGATGTCATTTTAGTCAACAACCTCAGCAGCTAAGAAAGTCCTAATGCTAATAGTATAATTGAACAGAGGTTAACCATTCTTCAGAAATGGGGGAGTGGGAAGGGGGCTCTGAAATAAATAGAGAGAGGGGTGTGGGGCTGGGGAAGGTAGGTGGGATGGTGATAAGCGAGTGCAGGTATGCAATGGTGGGGATTCATCAGTGAGGTCGGAGGAGTGGATAGGCGGGAGAATAGATGGAAAGATCAAGGAGGCGGGGATGAGAGGGGCTGGGGAAGTTAGGTGGGATGGTGATAGGTGAGTGCAGGTAGGTAGTGGTGGGGATTGGTCAGTGAAGTGAGAGGAGCAGATAGATGGGAGAGAAGACGGACAGGTCAAGGAGGCGGGGATGAGAGAGAGGGTTGGTCGTGGGATGAGGCCGGGGGTGGGGAGATTTTGGAGCTAGTAAAGTCCACATTGAGACCATTGGGTTGTAGGCTCCCAAGGCGGAATATGAGGTGCTGCTCCTCCAGTATCTGGGTGGCATCGTTGTGACACTGGAGTAGGCCCAGGATGGACATGTCCTCCATGGAGTAGGAGGGGGAGTTGTAGCGGCTGTTGTTTGTCGTGAACCAAGTGCAGGTGCTCCACAAAGCGGTCTCTGAGCCTCCACTTGGTCTCACCATATAGTGGAGGCCACATCGGGAGCAGTGGATCAAAAAACCACATTAGCGGATGTACAGGTGAACATCTGTCTGATGTGGAAGGTTTTTTTGGGGCCTGGGATGGAGGTGAAGTGGGAGGTGTAGGGGCAGATGTAGCACTTCCTTTGGTTACAGGGAAAGGTGCTGGGGGTGGTGGGGCTAGTGGGGTGTGTGGAGCTGAGGAGGGAGTCGCGGAGACAGTGGTCCCTCCGGATGGCAGATAAGGGTGGGGAGGGAAATATATCCTTTGTTGTGGGATCAGATTGCAGGTGGTGGAAGTGGCGGAGAATGATAGGTTGCATCCAAAGGTTAATGGGGTGATACATGAGGACAAGTGGGATTCTGTCTTTGTTTTTATCGCAGGGAGGGGGTTTGAGGGCAGAGGTGCAGGAAACGCAAGAGATGCAGTGGAGGCGGTTTTTGACCACTGAAGGGGGAAGTTGCAGTCCTTGAAATACGAGGGCATCTGGGATGTTTGGGAGTGGAACGCCTCATCTTGGGAGCAGATGCGGAGGAGGCAGAGGAATTGGGAGTAGGTGATCGCATTCTTGCAGAAAGGTGGATGAGAGGAGGTGTAGTCTAGGTAGCTGTGGAAGTCAGTGGGCTTGTAACCTGCAATCACCTATCACCATCCCAACTACCTTCCCCAGCCCCACCCCGCCTCTCTATTTATTTCAGAGCCTCCTTCCCCCTCCCCCATTTCTGAAGAAGGGCTCTGACCTGAAACTTCAGCTTTCCTGCTCCTCTGATGCTGCCTGGCCTGCTGTGTACCTCTAGCTCCACACTGTGTTATGTAAGAGATGAACAAGTGTAAGTTAAGTTTCAATTCTTACATCCAAGCTCAAGAGAATAGTGACAGAGACAGATTACAAAATACTGAATGAAATTATGTTTACATCCCTTAGCTATTTCTGGAATCTAAACAAGTTTCACTTAATGGCTTGTTAAAGTTGTAAAGTAATTGAAATTCACCCGCATCAAAGGAATTACGATAGATGCTTTCTATTAGAAAAGAAAATTAGTACTTGAAGGTTTTTAGAATAGAAAGAGTAAAATATTCATTCATGATCTAAAAGCTGGTTTAAAACAGCATGCAAATAGTAGTGGTTGTAATTGCAACTTCAAGTCAGAAGGCCCGTTTGCTTAGATTGGGGTTGTTCTTAGTTTGTCAGCTGTATCACAAAATTGCAGTCACTTTATATTACAGTTGATTTTAAAGACTTCATAACAATTGGTAGAAACTAATATCCTTCCTTATCTTCTGTACTATAGTTAGTAGAGAATTTGGAAGAGTTCTTGGCAATTAGCAAGTATTTAGTTTATTGACAATTAATGTCGTGCAGCTGACAAAAGTGTATGATTAAGCATAACTGTCAGAAGCATTGTAAGATCCCAAAGACTGATGGTGGAGATATCTGGTAAACATCATGAGATTATAGGAGGAACTAAATTTTCCAAGGAGTTGTCTATCATTGATAGCGTGTTTACTGGAGTAGATATATCGAATAGGCAGATGTCGCTAACAATGAAATCCATGTTGCATGTAATTATTGTAACACAGAAGATGTAAAAATGGTGTATTCTGCTACCGAACCTAAAGTGTCATTGACCTCTCCTCCGATCTAACTGTATTTAACCGAGCAACTGGGCCCTACGTGAAAGCCAAGTTTGGAGCTGTCTGTGGTAAAAAGAAATCAAAATAAAGATTTCTTGAATTGCAGAAGTCAGAACTCAAGAATTCTCTTTGATAAATCTCACTGCAACATATCCAAGTATGTCCTATATACAATAAAAGGACATATATAAATAACCCATTTAGTATTTCAACAGGTCTATTCAATGAATGACAAAGAGGCGGACAGGAAGGAGATGTGTTTTCAACAAAGGGCTTCGTAGTGCCATTTATTTGGCAAAAATATAATAACTGCAACTCAGTTCGTGGTCCTCCAGGGACACCTGGCCCCAGGTGTCAGTACATTCTTATCTCTACACATAGGAAAGAGCTAAATTTTAGACATGCGCTAACAATGAGGGTTCCTGAGATCGATGCAACAGTTGTCTGAATAAAGTACAAATTTAGTGAAATTAAAATTAACAGTGATTAACGGGTAAATTCTTCACTGGGGAAAGAAGTATGTTATAATTGTTCGATGTCAATCACTTAGTTGCAGAATATTGCTGTCAGAATTCTCAAGATAATGTTCAAGCCTTAACTATCTTCAACTATTACTCTATTCATTAATGACCTTCGCTGAAATGTACACTTATAAGTTAAGATATTTGCCAATGTTTCTACAAGAATCCTTTCCCTGAGCAATTATTTGGATCATGTAGCAATTAGTCCCCCATGCAGAAGGCCTTAACAACTTTGATATGTTCATGCCATACAAACCAAGTTGTTATAATACCACTAGGAAAGAGTCCAAATTGAAATTCAGTCACGTTCCTCTCTTTAAATCTACACCATGAAAATGGGTGAGAATGGCCATTGTTCAGATGGTCATCTGACATGCTAATGAATGTTGGTGTAATGATAGATACGAGTTTGAGAAAGTAATACAAGTAACTCTTCTCCCAAAATTTATTCAGCTAAGACAACACAAGTTGGGAATGTGACAGAATATCCTCCACTTCTCTGAATAATAATACACAAGATGCTCAACATCGCTCAAGGCCAAGCTAACAGCTGCATAGGTCTTCTTCTAGTACCTTCAATGTTCACAATTGGACAAACCTGACAACTGTGTATGCCACCTACACAAGAACGGTATCACAGTGTTTCAAGTTGCAAGTTTTGAATGTAATTGAGAGTAATTGTACAACATGAGACTATGAAGAGCAAAGAGTACAGTAAGACAGAAAATATGTACCTGCTTCAATTTTATGGACAAGTCATTACCATCTTGGTTTGGAAGCATATCACTGTGCTGCCATCTTTAGCAACAAAAGTTTGGAGTTAGGTAATTACCAATACCATGGAATTATCTTTACGGGAGACACAGTAATGGATTACAAAGGCAGCTCACAATCACCTTATAAATTGGAAATTAGCGATGGGTACTGTATGCTGAAACTAACATTGATGTGGACTTCTGTGTATACTGTAACAACACAAGAAGTTGCACACAAGCTTACAAATTGGGAAGTAATGGAGAAAATCAACTTCACATCAGAAAATGTAAGGAGATACTCTTTATTAGGATAAATAAGCCAATCAACAGAACGTTATACTGTAGGAACAGAATTGTTAAAACATAGAAGAAAACCATTCATTGCTTTCACGTCATCATGACTCCCTGCAAGAGCAAATTAGCTGTTCCGTCACCCCCAAGGCTTTTCTCCACAGCCCTGCAAGTCCTTTTTTTTTTACCTAAATGTGCCTTTACAAATGCCGTGTTGAAAACCATGATTCCTTTAGTTTCTTTCAGGCATCGCATTCCAGTGCTAACCATATGCTGCATCAAAACACAATCTTTACGTTGTTGGATTGAGTTAATCACTATCTATTCTGCTTAGATTTATTATGGTTTTGAATTTCCAAATGAAATTTCCTCTTCATTATCTCTTGTTTATGTAGAACATGATTGAAAATCTCCGCACTTGAAAAACCATTCTTGTGAACCTTTTCTGCACTCTCCCTGAAGCATTTACATCTTTCTTAATGTTCGCCCAAAATTGAACCCAACAGACCATTTGATAGTGACTAGATTCAAATGCACTGTGATTTTCCAACTTTTATACTTCTCACCTCTGTTTATATAGTCGAGATTCTGCAAGCCTTTATTGGTTTTCGCTGCTCTGTCTCATTGTTTGACTTGACAAGACATACCCCGCCCTTTCCCAGGTTTCTTTATTCTGCTTCAGAATTTGACTCTTGTTTCCATCTAGTTGCTTTCTAGATCTTCTTCCTCCAAACAGGCAGAGTTGGGATCCATCCAGGGTGCCATAGATTATGCTTTCCCTGAATTACCTTACTTTCACAACCATCGAGAATGGATAATACTCAGAGATCTAGCAGTTCTATGTGCACTCAGGGAACTTGCTCACACATGGTGTCTTATTCTTCTAAGAAGTCACTCATTTCCTCTCTGTTTGCTCACGTTTAAGTCCAACTTGACCACCTCCTGAAGCAAGTTCTTCACCTGTTGCACAGTGACCGATGCACCTCAGTGAAACCAACTGCTTTTGACGTTGCAAAATATTTGAGATTATTAAGTTGATTGTTAATATTAAGTGTATCTTTACTTCAATCTTGCTTTAATTGTAAAATGAACTGAAACAATTTATGGCTGCATTAATTTCCTTCATATTAATGCAACAACACTGTGCAGATTGACAATTTTGCTCACATGGAGATAACCAAGGTACGCCCTTCAACAAGAGATGGTAGGTATGTATCATTCATTTCCATGATCTATTTACCATGTACGTGTTAGATGGTGTATCTGGAACTGAACGTTGCTTTTCCATTCCATCCTGCGTATAATGATAGACAATGCATTCATTGAAAGGAATACAAATATTCTACTCTTCTATGTTACAATTTAAAATATTCCTCCACTCATTAATATGTTTCTGTCTCTCTTTTTATAATGCTGCTGTTGTGGTCTGTCATGTTTGAACACGGAATTTTTTTGGAAATGCCTCGCCTGTGAAAACATGAAAAGGGATATCTTGTCCCTGTGCAATGTCACGATGCAACAAGTGCAAAACGACTTAATGACTCATCTGAAATTATTTGCGAAGTCATCTCTTTCATCATGCCAAAATTCCAGTCTGCCGGTTTGATTAGTTAAAAATATGCTGTGACAAAAATATTTTGAGTGAAGAACATTCTCATGAAAGAATGATCGCGTGAACCATGGGAAAAACAGAATAAAATGGAATCTGTTGGATTGTCTCTGTTGACAATTTGCATCAAGTTCAGAAACCAGATTTTGTTAGCTCCTGCGAACAGTGTAATAGCACTGTAAGATAAAGACATAAATAAATTGTGGGGCATGTTGGGAATTTAAACAAGTTAACTGTTCTTAAACTTTTGTGCAGACGCATGAGAGGAAACAGTCTGACAGTTTATGAACGTTTATGTACATAACGGTAGTTTTAGACTAAAGCACTTACACCTTCACAGCTGTATACATAGTGAAGATGCATAGTTTGCAATGATAAGTATGAAGTAGAATATCAATAAAGTGTCAACTTTAAGTGTTACACGGAAACACAGGATACAAACCCTTTGTTGCCATTCAACATTAGGCAGCGTTTCAGCATATCAGTAGAATTACTTTTAGAAATATATCTGCCTCCAGCAGATCTATTCAACCATATCCGTTACTTTGTTTGAATAAGAAATAATACTGTCGAAATGTCGACGTTGTTTCAGCTGCCACATAATTACTTTACTTTTTTCGTCCTCACGTACCACCCCACCAGCCTCCGAATCCAACGCATCATCCTCCGACACTTCCGCCATCTGCAATCTGACCCCACTACCAAAGACATTTTTCCCTCCCCACCCTTATCTGCTTTCCGGAGGGACCACTCTCTCCGTGACTCCCTTGTCTGCTCCACACTCCGCACTAGCCCCACCACCCTTGGAACTTTTCCCTGCAACCGCAGGAAGTGCTACACCTGCCCCTACACCTCCCCCCTCACCCCCATGCCAGGCCCTAAGAAGATCTTCCACATCAAACAGATGTTCACCTGCATATCTGCTAATGTGGTATACTGCATCTGCTGCTCCCGTTGTGGCCTCCTCTACATCGGGAAACCAAGCCGAGGCTTGGGGACCGCTTTGCGGAACACCTACGCTCGGTTCGCAACAAACAAAACTACACCTCCCAGTCGCGAACCGTTTCAACTCCCCCTCCCACTCCTTGGACGACATGTCCATCCTGGGCCACCTGCGTTGCCACAATGACGCCACCCGAAAGCTGCAGGAACAGCATCTCATATTTCGCTTGGGAACCCTGCAGCCCAAGATTATCAATGTGGACTTCACAAGCTTCAAAATCTCGCCTCCCCCAACCGCATCCCAAAACCAGCCCAGCTCGACTCCGCCTCCCTAACCATTCCTCCCACCTCAAGTCCCACCCCCATCTCCTACCCACTAACCTCATCCCTCCTCCTTGACCTGTCCATCTTCCCTGGACCGACCTATCCCCTCCCTAACTCCCAACCTACTTTCACCTTTACTGGCTCCAACCCCGCCTCTTTGACCGTCTGTCTCCTCTCCACCTATCTTCTCCTTTATCCATCTTCTATCCGCCTCCCCCTCTCTCCCTATTTATTTCAGAATCCCCTTCCCCTCCCCCATTTCTGAAGAAGGGTCTCGACCCGAAACGTCAGCTTTCCTGCTCCTCTGATGCTGCTTGGCCTGCTGTGTTCATCCAGCCCACCACCTTGTTATCTCAGATTCTCCAGCATCGGCAGTTCCTACTATCTCTAATTACTTTCCTTATTGTGTTTTCTATGAGTTTATACGGTTATGTGGTTTGATACAGGACGGGTGGATATATAACAATTGAAACCGACTTCTACCATGTTGATAGATGTATTCACAAAACTAAACTACACCCATTTCATGTCAGTCTAGAAATGCGAAATATAAATAAACACATAGATTTCACAATAGTAGTTGCTTAAAATATAACAAATTGCAACTTTGCAAGCTATCAGACATATTTTTGTTTAGTATAAACATGTTGATATTTTGGGAGAGCAAGATTTACAGTATAATAGCAATAGGAAGAGCTGGAAGATTTCTTTAATTAAGCACAACAGACAAAACTTTCAAGTCTGGCAGAAAAGCCACTGTTTTACTCAGAGATAGCTAAAGGATGATTCATTGAATAATTGAACAGTATGTTTTCGGATCTCTCAGTGGAATTACGCCACTTCCTGGAAGGAGGAACTGTCACATGGCTTGAAAGATATTGCAGAGGAATACGAAAGGATAATGCGTCTTGCGTTTCTTTTATGGAATGTGTTTATCACCCCTCTGCTTCTGTCTTTTCTGTTGAACATTTTCTGTGCTTAGTCCATTGTTGTTGCATTTCCCCCTTTTCTCTGAACTTGCAAATGCAAGAGTCGCCTAAACCATTTCATCTCGGCATGTCCCTTGATGAGTCTGTAATATCAATGTTTTGAAATAATGCTAATATATTGTTTAAGGATTGATGCTCGTCATCAGACATATCATACACGTAGCCTTAAATATAGCCCACAGTCAAACCCAGCAGAAATGTTTGCTCTGTGGTTGCTCAAAATCGGTAATGCTGCATTTGTGTTATATGTTCTTTTTTTGTATTTGTTACACATCCCTACCTGAGCATACACAGTTCTGTTCTCTTCATGTTTTGACCACAGCGTTTTTCTGGCTCTGCTCAAATCTAATGCAACATAATGCACGACGTCAGCAGTTTCTGCCTGAAAGGTTCAGAAAGAAAATATTTGGCAATGTGGTTAGCTCATTGCTGTCAGCATTTAACAACTCACTGAGCAAATATTGACCTGAATTGGAAATCAGTTGCGTAAGCCATTTTTGCTTCGTGAATACTTGCACTCTGCGGTTACTAGAACTATGATTTTAAACCGCCAACGCACACTCTACTGCAGTGACGCAGAAAATTACGGTTTTTTTTTTAACGAAACCTTTCTTCCGGTCGTAAATTTGAAGGAATCTGTAAACAATTCCTACTTACGTGCAATTGCAACTGAGTAGGCAGTTTTCTTTTCCCATCGATAAAATATTTCCACAACCACGCACCAGCTGCCTATTACATTTAACTACACTTGAATCACATTTTGAGATTCGAAACACATTATTGTAATTGGACCTAAACTGTTTTGACACAATTATAACATAACGTTTCCATATTATCAATTTGTTGGGAATTTCATTTACACGTTTAAATGACAGTGATAACATACCGACTCTGCACGGTGGCTTGATGGAATTACACAGTCTTGTTTATCTGGAAACGAATGAGATACATTGTTGTTAAAAATAAATGAAGTATTTAATCAATGTCGAGCTGGAGGAACACAGCAGGCCAGGCAGCATCAAAGGAACAGGAAAATTGACATTTCCGTTCGGGACCCTTCTTCAGAAAGGGTCTTCCTTCAGCTCCACACTGTGTTATCTCTGACTCCAGCATCTGCAGGTCTTACTATCTCTGAGTGAGTTATAACCCAAATGCGAAGCCTTTTCTGAAGAAGGGTCCCGACCCGAAACGTCAGCCTTCCTGAACCTCTGATGCTGCCTGGCTTGTTCTGTTCTTCCGGGTCCACACTGTGTTATCTCTGACTCCAGCATCTGCAGTTCATACTGTCTCGAAGTACTTAATCAGTTTTTATGCCAGTGAACGCGAAACTATTTTAAGAGAGAGAGCACGGAAAAAAAAATCGAGGTCCCCATGTGGCAATATCGTTTGAAATGACAGCCCAGGTACAGATCAGAAATGCTATTAATTTTTAACGGAATTAAAGGGAATCATCGATAGGGGGAATAGGGTTGGAAAATTAAATTGTGGTAGCAGATCAACTTTGGCTTTCTTGCACAGGTAACAGGCAATCAGAAGCCGTTACGCCGAGTTCTGTTGCTTGGTGCTGCTGCCGGTTTTTCACACTCTTTACCGTTAAACATCAGCGGTCCTCTTCTCATTATAGATAACAAGGTGTAGAGCTGGATGAACACAGCAGGCCAAGCAGCATCAGAGGAGCAGGAAGGCTGACGTTTTGGGCCT
>NC_063346.1:54525025-54549663 GCF_021869965.1 Rhincodon typus
TGGAGAATCTGAGATAACAAGGTGTAGAGCAGGATGAACACAGCAGGTCTTCTGAAGAAGGGTCGAGGCCCGAAACGTCAGCCTTCCTGCTCCTCTGATGCTGCTTGGCCTGCTGTGCTCATCCAGCTCTACACCTTGTTATCTCAGATTCTCCAGCATCTGCAGTTCCTACTATCTCTTCTCATTATAGTCAGGATTGTGTGTCAGGGGACATGTCATTTACCGTGCCGAAAAGGGAAATTTCCGTTAGACATTTAGATATCTATTTCAATTTTTGTTCGAAGTTTGTGAGTATTTTTATGTTATAAAATGCAATTCAAAAAATCGACGCCTTCTGCAAACCGATATAATGTCGTTTTAGTTTGGAGTCCAATCGAGTTCTTCCCGATGCTATACTGACAACCTATCACTTCGAAATTTCACACTATAGTCAAGGTCTTAGTGTAGATCGTACATTTATCAATTTGTAGTCGAATTCGCGTCCCAATGACGATCATTAGCACCAAAATCGTCAATCCAGCCACTGTACATGCAGCTAACCAGAAGTAACGTGAATTAATGGCTTTCTCTGCAGAATGAATAAGAACATTAATTATAGCAGACTTGGACAATATAGACTCCATAATATGTATTGTTTCAACACTGTCGATGCATTTCAATAACTCGATATCAAAGAAACAATAAGAAAGGTTTCAAAACAACCGTTTTTGATACAGTGTTCAAAGTAATTTCATGAAATAAGAAGAAATAAATTTCTTGAATTATTTTGGCAAGATCTACGTCGATTGTTGTAGTTCAGAATATTATTTCAGCAGAATTAGAAGGCAAAAGGCTATGGCCATAAAGCATGCTCGCGAACTGAATGCCCGTTAACATGAAAGTTAAGGAATTTTACGCCATTTTCACCGACATTTATACATTATCTGCGCAAGGTGTTCTATTTCAATCATGTTTGTTAAAGGGATAGCGTTACTGAATAATGAATAAGATTATAGGCTGAGTTCGTTTTTAGCTCGATGCCTGGACGTTTTTAAAAAGCCTTTTGATGAAGAACCAAATTCAATCCCCTATGGATGGCTGACGGGTGAATGTAGGCTGGGAGATTAATTTCGGAAACTGTATTAGAACTATCCGAAAGAGGCGTCGGATGGGTATACAGGGAGATCGCATGAAGCAGCTCTCGGTTGAAAGGGGTCAAGGTCGGAAACACATTAAACAAAAACGCAAGTGTCAACATTGTGACTGCATTTCATACTAAAGGGAACAGACACTGGGAGTGAATAAATCTGTTTTGACAGGAAACATAAAGAAAAAAAAAATCTTACTTATGACTACATGGTGTAGTAAAATACAGATAAATTCCTGGCTATAAACGTCATGTTTCAAATGAAAGAAAGTGGAAATAATGCGGGTTGAGTGAAAATACTTTCATCGTACAGCATGGATCTAAAAAAAACACTGCGATCGTTCATTTCACATGATTATATATCAATGTAATGTGTTATTTGATATTCGGATGGCATGACGGTGCAAACATGTCATGACCATGTATATGTACCAATGGTATGTTGTATCCCTTCACGAATTTAACAGTGGCTGGATCTCATTTTTGGTCTATCAACACCGTACCTTGGTTAGCTTTCGAAATAGTATAGGTGACAATGGCTGGAGTCTGGAGGGAGGCATGAGATACCGAGCAGGTATAATTGGTTTCACTTTGAACAGGGCCTGGCACAGATAAAGTGCTGGAAGCTTTGTAGAGTCCCTTGGTGTTCTGCACTTTCAGGCTGTGCTTTCCTAATACAGTTTTGACACCATTTTTATACCACGTTAGTGTGATATTTTCTGGATAAAATCCCGCTGTCTCACACGAGAGTGTCAAAGACACAGGTGAATTTCCCTCAGATGGTCTAGAGATGATCATCAGCGGTGTTGGGGGCACTGCAAAATAGAAAATGAATGGAGTCGAGTCAGTGTTTACAGTGATGAGAAAATAACTATGCTGTGTATGATGATACACTATATAATAGTTTTTTGGTTACACAACAGATGGAGTAACAGAATTATTACACCATGTAAAGCGGCCATTTAACCCATCATGTTTCAGTAAGCTCTCGAATGAGCATTTCATTTAATTCAACGTGCTGGATCTATTTTTCACAACACTGCACAATCTTCCTTTCATATAGCAGTCTAAAACCCTTTTGGAATGCTTCGTGGTCGAAGCCGACAATGATATAACGAGGAAAATTGAAACCAATGCATCTGCTAATTCAGGAGTCTCTGATTATATGACCTTAAGTTGAAGTTCTAAAGGACCTATCAATTTATTGCTCAAAAAAAAAATTCTATACTCTTTCCAGGTGAATACAATTGTTTCAATTTACAACCCACGTTTCATCTCTTGCAACATGTTTATTTCTGCGATGTGAATGATGTCTTCGACATGGAAGTTTATGGCAATGTCCCATCAGACTGAAAAGTAGCAAATTTGACTCCTCTATTCAAAGAAGGAAGAGAAAGAACAGGAAACAGCAAACTCCGGGCATTTGGTAAAATTTAGATGCTATCAAGTAAAGTCAACATAGCTTTGTGAAAGGAAATAATGTTTGGCTAACTTATTGGAGTTTTGTGGAGGTTAAGAGTGCCTCTATCATATCTCATCTCAGTCTTCTTTTCACCAATGAACATAATTCAACTTCTCTAATTTGCCTTCACACCTGAAGTTACTCGATTTTCATAGTTTCTGCAGAATTTTGCATCCTCTTCAATACCATTACTTGTGATACCCAGGACTGGATGTAAGTCTTTATTTTGTCTTTCCACGCTGTTCCTAACAAAATGCATGGCGAATTTACTGGGAATTTAATTTCATTTTCCACCAGTCCACTTTTCTTTTTTTTATGGTTTACACTATCTTCCTTAAGTTCACAATGCTTCCATATTTTGTATCCAGAATTTTAAAAACAATCTACCCTCCAGTTCAAGATCCACGTCATTAATATATATTATGAAAAGCAATCCCCGAGGGATTCACGATGTAAATTCCTCCAGCTCCTAAAACTCCATTGATCCCTACTTCCTGTCATGAATTGGTATCCACATCAGCATTGACTATTTTATTCCATGAACTGTAAATTAGACCAATCATCCATTGTGTACGACTGTGACAAATAGCTTTTGGGAGTCCAATAACACCCCACCAGGAGCCTTGATCTTATCAGCATTGACTGATGACTCTTGGAAAATAGCCCAACGAATTAGTTATGCATGATTTTCCTTTGGGAAGTTCGTGCTCATTTTCGTTAATGATACCACATTGCTTCCAACTGATCATCAATTTTGTGTGTAGTGATTGTTTGAAGACTTTTCCCCACACCCTACTTAAACCATAGGCCTTGACGTAGTTCACTTTAACTTTACTTGCATTTTTCAACGATGATATAACGTTTGAAAATTTTCAGTCTTCAGGCCACAACAATGAGCCAAGGAAGACTAATATAATTGCAATGTCTCTACAATTGCCATTCTTACATCCCATCATAACGCTTCAATATTTTAGCCTTGGTCTGAACCATATTTTCTAACTTGTCTGCCTAAGGAGGTAAGTCACAATTTGTCAGTGCTTCGTGCTTTATAATCAAAATAAAGTCAATAAACCTTGAGTGTAATTGACGTCCTGCATCTCCCGATGTTTGTTATGCACAGATACCCATTAAATACTGATCTGTAATAAAGTATTGAACTTGGTCAACATGGAACAGATTTCATAATTGGAGCAAGGCAACTGATGAAAGATTTGTACTGCTTTAAAACGCAAAGTATTTGGCAACATGCTTTCTCGGTATGGTTTGTTTATTGAGCTCCACTACGTGACACTGTTAAAGGCTCCAACGTAGAATAGGAAACCCATATATACACATCACACGCTAAGAAATTATTTTCTATGATTATTTTCTGTGATATTTGTTATCGTTGATCAGGTGCATACATTGCCTTTATTGTGCAAGTCCAATTGCCTGGCATCAAGACATGGCACAATATTCTGCATGCAATACAGGATGCCCAATTGGCACTTCTGCCGCTATAAATTACTGCTCATGCTCAACACTTTTATGAAAATTTAATTATTTCTTTTTTTACACTTACCATAAACAATTAGTTGTGATCCGGTTCCATTTCCTCGAATTATCCCTTGACACATTACTGTGCAGTAATAGACCCCAGAGTCTTGGGAAGTTGTGTTCAGCAATTTGAATTTGCTAAGCCATTTAGTATTTATACTGAATAGTTTTCTGACATTGCCGCTGTCTGACAGGTACTCCGACTCACCCTGTTTCCACCAGTGCACTCTTATACAAGAATGGTCCTGTAAGGTGGAGAATGTGCAACCGAATGTTACATTTTCACCATGGCTTACTTTGGCTTGTTTGGGAGTCTGACTTACTTTGAACGGAATGTGGTCCGTAGCTGCCAGAAATATAAACAGGTATGATTAGTATGAAATCATTGTGGGGAAACAAGAAAGACAAACATATTCTATAATGTGGTGTGGTGGGTGGGTCAGGGGAGAGTGGCTGTTGGTGATATGAGGACTTCTGGCGACATTTTAGGGTGAAAGTGGTAGGCCAAGAGCTCAAATGTCTTGTCCCAGTCCCAAAATAATCAGCTCCGCTCGTTCTGGAGCGGCAACTTTCAGTTATAGTCTCCAGCTATCCGTATGTTATTTGTTAGTGGATAAACTGGATAAATGAAGAGAAATAATCCCGGGCATTGTCTGCCCCAAACAACATTAGACTTAGGAAGAGAGGATGAGAAGAACAAAATACTATAAATGCTATTATGGTAGAATTTCATCACTTGAATATATCGTGGCAATGAATAAAGAAGTACCTGTGCAACTGATCCAGTGTATAATCAGGCAGAGAATCCACAAGAACGCTGACATTCTGAGGAACTGGTTCAACTGTTCATTTTCTGCAGTGACTGTACATTTGAGATTGTTATAAATAGTCTGCGGTCAGTTTTGCTTGAAGTGCTTGGCGATGACGTTTGGTTTCCTGCATCTGCTGATTGAAAAAAAGTCTTTGCTCATTTTGTAATCCCCCACAATGAAAAGTGGTTGAATCTCAAGTGCAATTGGCAGAGTTTCGAAGGCCCATTGATAGTATGTAGGATTCAATGAGTGGGTGAGCACTTTTTCAACAACCAGATTTGCCCTGGTGAATATGGCACTGAGCTGTCTTCTTGAACAACTGCAGTAGAATTCTTGTGAACAAGATATAAGAAATTTGCAGATCCTTCAGTTGTAGATGCATTAGGTGAGTGGACAAAAACATGGACAAGGTAAATGTGCTTGTATTACAGATTGAATTTGGTGAGTACGATGTTGTTGAATTCACAGAGAGTGTATTAGGGCTGGTAACTAGATTTCCAAGGATACACATCCTTTCAAAAGACATACACCTTGGCAGAGGGGGTCTTCTAAGTGAAAAATGAGGTTAAATCGATAGCAAGAAGAGATATAAGATCAGTAGGCATAGAATTTACGAGGGTAGAGTTAAGCAACTGCAAAGGGGAAAGAAAAAACCCTGATTCGAGAAATGCAGATGTCTCCTAGCATTAATCACAATGTAGAGCAGAAAGTAAATCAGGACTCAGAAAATTCATGCAAGAAAGACACTACCACAATAATCAAGAGGCACTTTTAACATGCAGGTGGACTGGGAAAATCAGATTAGTAGCAGATCTCAAGAAATGCATTTGTGGAATGTCTACGATTTTTTTTTGGAGCAGCTTATGACAGAATGTAAGCGGTGACAACCAGGTCTGGACTTGGTGGTGTATAATGAGGTAAGTTTGATTAGAGAGCTTTACGTGAACGGGGAAGTGACCACAATGTCATAGAACTCACTCTGTAGTTTGAAAGGGAGAAGCTGGAATCACATGTAACTGTATTACAAATAAGTAAATATAACTTCAAAGACAAGAGGGAGGAGTTTAATAAGAGTTGATTGGAAGGGGAAGTTAGCAGGGAACACGGTTGAACATCAACAGCAGGAATTTCTGAAAGTGTTTCTGGAGGCATTGCAGAAATTCATAACAAAGAGGAAGAAACATATTAAGTCAAGGGCGATGCACCAATTGTTGACAAAGGAAAACAAAGACAACATAAAATCAAAAGAAAAAGCATGCAATGTGTGAAAGGTGAGTGGGATGTCAAAGGATTGGGAAGCATTTAGAAACCAACAGAAGACAAATTAAAAAGCAGTTGGGGCGGTGGGGGGAGGTGAGGTGGTGAGGTTCTTGTGAGGATGAAATATAAGTGTTAGCTATCTAGTATTATTAATGACGGTTGATTCGTTTTTAGGTATGTAAAAGTTAAGTGAGAGGCAAGAGTGAACATTGGGCCGCTGGAAATTTAGGCTGGAGAAGTAGTAACGGGAATAAAGAAATAGCAGAGGAACTGAATAGGTACTTTGCATCAGTTTTCAGTGTGGAAGACAGCAGTTACATACCAGATCTTTAAGACAGTCGTGCCCAGAGGTAAGTGCAGTGGAAATCACTCAAGAGAAGGTACTGATGAAGCTGAAAGGTCTGCAGGTGAATGGACGTCACACGAGAGCTCTGAAGGAGATAGCTGAGGAAGATGTTGTAGGCATTCATGGTGATATTTCAGGAATCACTGGAGACAGGGAGAATCCCAGAGTACTGGAAAATGGTTAATATAACATTCCTGTTTAAGAAGGAAAGGAACCAATATATAGAAAATTGTAAGGCAGTTCTCCTGACCTCAGCCACTGATAAAATTTCAGAGACCATTGCTAAGAATGAGATTTTAGGGTACTTGGAAATGCATGGAAAAACTGGGCTATGTAACCACATGTTTAGTTTCGGGAGGTAATGCCTGACAAATCTGTCAGAATTCTTTGAGGATGAATCAAGCAAGTTAGACAAAGGAGAGCAAGCAGCCATGATCTATTTGGAATTCCAGAAGGCCTTTGTCAAGGTGCCGCACAAGAAAATAAGATAAGAGCCCATGGTATTAGGGGAAAACTGCTGGCATGGATTGAGGGTTGGAAGACTGGAAGAAGGCAGTGCGTAGCATCTAAGGTGTCCTTTTCAGGTTGGCAGTGGTTGAATGATGGAAATCCGCAAGGGTCAGTTTTCAGGCCGCAACCATTCAGGTTATACTTGAATGATCTGGACGAAGTAACTGAGGACATTTATGCTAAATTTGCAGATAGTACAAAATATGTGCAGACAAAGGATGCATTGAAGAATTGGCGAGGCTGCAGAACTATTTGTACAAGCTAGGAGAGTGAGCAAAGAAGTGGCAGATCGAACGCAATGTTGGAAAGTATGAGGAAGAATAGAGGTGGAGACTATTTTCTCAGAGAATTGTTGTTAAAGATAATGGTAGGGCTAATAAAACGCTTGTGAAAGAAAGTAGAGAACATGGGTGATTGACTGAAGGAGCATTTTTCACTTGCCAAAATGCTATAAAGTTATAGTGGATGTTTTGACAGACTTTTGGGTTAGATATTGATAAAACAGACATTCTCACAAGACTCTTTGCATTAAAGATACATCAACAGAGGGACCAGATGGGTGCATACAAACATTCACATGTGAACAACACATGGAATTGGGGAGCTATTGACATAATTTAACAACCTTCTCAGGTATAGAGTTTCTGCAAGTGAACAGGAGGATTGGCATAATTCAAACTATCCCTGCTCAAAAATGTTGACTGATTTAATCTTGGTTGTTGTCTCTTCGTTTTATCTAGATGGTGTGGATGCTATTAAAAATGATAATTATGGATAGACATAACAACTACTTGTGAATATATAGATTATTTTAGAAAAAATAGCATGTATTTATTGAAGGGAATTCTTTTTGAGGTGCTCAAGAAGATTGAAAATGACAATAAGGTTACTGTGGTATGCATAGGCTACCAAAAGGAGCTTGATAAAGTGCCATACAGCGAGCTTGTGCGCAATGTTAAACCTCATTGAATAAAACAGAACAATGCCCACTAAAATGAATATAGAATTATGTGACGAACAATTGTTTTTAATACTTGAACGTAGTACATAACATATTTCCTCAGAAGTGGATGTGAGTGCTCATACTTTTCCTATGAAGTATTCCTATATAATAGCCATGGGTGTGGGCGGTGGTGTGGGGAGGGAGGATGTAGGTGATAGGGGGTGTAGGCTGTAAGAGGGTGGTGCGGTCAAGGCGCAATTTCAAAGTGACAACTGATACAGAACTTGTAAGTATTGTGAACTGTGAGAAGAATAATGTTAATTTTGAAAAGGGCATGCATGGATTACAGCAGTGAAGAAACAAGCGAGAGTTGAAAGTAATGCAGAGAAGTGTGACTTTATTTATTTTGGCACAAAAACAATTCAAAAGATGATAAAAATGGTTCTATAGAGTCACATAAGCAGAAGGACACCCACCATGCATATTTGTGTACAAGTCTTTGAAGGCAATAGTTTAATTTGAAGACTCAAAAAATTAACTCACTCAGGATCCTGGACTTTATAAAAATTGTACGTACAGTTGAGTAATAAGTGGGATTGCCAGAACTAAATGTATTTTGTAGCCCCTATACACCAATCTTCAATAAGCCGTGCAGGTATTAGAGGAGGAATAGAAATGATGAATAAGAATGCTATTCATGATGAGAAACTTCAATTCGTTGACACATTGGAGAAGCTAGGATTTTTCTTCCCGGAGAAGAAACAATAAAATCAGCAATTTGACAGTGTTATTCAAAATGACTATGCAACCAGTCAGGGTCGCAATGACAAAATACTATCCTTGGCGGTAAGATCAAGATGCTGGTGCACTGATGTACTGATTTAGGCAAAGGAAGCAATGGAAGTATGAAAATAAAGAAGCTTTTACTCAGAAAATGATTATTTTTGTTTCCACCTGTGGTGAAGGCAGATTCAATCAGCGTCTTCGACCAGAATAAGTTAATAATCTAAAAAGATTTTAGAAAGTGCATAACTTCAAGGAGAAGGTGAGTCGAGCTATATTATTTGCTCTACAACGAATCATGAATGACACCATTATCTTCTGTACTTTAATGGCTCCGAACTTGTATGATTCTGTGGTATTTAAAGCCATGATATGAATTTGAAATCAAAATATGCAAACGAATGCTTCTACGACACGCATTCAAATCTTTCCATGGCAGCTGGTCAGTTCTGAATACATTTCACAAGTATTGATTTGAAATGTAGTCCCAGTAATGAAGACTACCAAACAAATTTTACTTACTTTAAAAAAAGTATTTGGTTCAACAATGTCCTGTATTGAAAGAAATCATATCCACGACAATAGCATCAGCACTATTCAATATCGTTTTTGGGAAGTAGATCGGCCATATTTAACTGTCCGGACATTTACGCAACGCAAAAAAACGAAGCAGTAAGGGTACAATAATTCTTAACTGTATTTTGAAATTTCTGACCAAATTTCCCAGTTCATGATCAATTAGAGATGGGTAAACAATTCTAACACTGCCAGCAGCTCCCACATCCAAAAACAAATCCTGAATCTCAGCAATTTGGCCAATCATCACTGGCCTACATTTGTTCCAATTACCAATGTCTTGATCTTCACTGTTGTTCTTCTTTCTCTCCCTGTAATCTCCTCCAAGAACTGAACCGCCTGAGATAGCAGAGATCCTGAAAGCCACGATCTGAAACAAGTTGATGTTGTAAATGAGTTATTTCTAATTCAGATTATATGATTTATTGTTCTCCGTTCATTGTGTTGTGCATGAATGCAAGTGTTGACAAAGAGCAGAACAGTTACAACAGAGACCTAAAATGAAGCAAAGAAATGTAGATACTGGAAATCTGAAACAAAAGCAGAAATTGCTGGAAACACACAGCAGCATCTGTGCAGAGAAAGCAGAGTTAATGTTTTGAGGCCAGTGCCTTTGTTCAGAACTGACCGTAGCCATGAAAAAGGTGGATTATTTGCTGACGTCTGGGGATGAGGAGAGGGGTGGTGGGTGAAAAGCGTGAAAAGGCAGAAATAGATCCCTGAGAGATAAGGGGACCATAAGTGCGTTAAAATCTGTTAGCTATGTTGAAAGCAGTCCGTGTCATATTAGTGCTGGGGCGTTGGGTGAGAAAAGAATGTTGAAGAAAGATTTCAGATCCTAAAATTATCGAACTTGATGTTGAGTCCTGAAGGCTGCAGTGTTCCCAAGCAGAAAAGGAAGAGAGAGACCCCATTGTCAGAAGCGAATACAGTAGACTAAATTCAGTGAAGTGCAGGTAAATGGCTGTTTCACTTTGAAGGTGTATCTGAAGGCTTGGATACTGAGGAGGGAGGAAACAAATGGGAAGGTTTTGAGATAACAAGGTGTAGAGCTGGATAAACACAGCAGGCCAAGCAGCATCATAGGAGCAGGAAAGCTGACGTTTGGGGCCAGCATCTGCAGTTCCTACTATGTCTGGGAAGGTTTTGCTTTTTTTTTGCAATTGCATGTGAAGGTGCCAGAGGTGTGTGGCCAGGTGTTGGTACTGAAATGGCACAATTTGTCTTGCAGTAAGTGCCCGCTGCCAAATGCTGACATGGGAGCAGTGGGGAATGCGTGTCTGATGGCTGGAGATGGCGGAAATGGAGGCTAAAATCCTTTGAATGCATATGCAGGTGGAGTGGATTATGAGGATCAGGAGACTCTATCGGTTTTGTGGGACAGAAGAAAAATATTAAGATCAGAAGTGCACGAAATTGGTTGGTACCAGCTAAGGCCCCTGTCAAACACATTGGTAGGGAATTGTAAATTGACAAAATTGTTGGATATTTCTGACACTCCTGCGGAAGATAGCATCATCAACAGAGATGGTGCAGAAGTCACAGGGTTGTAGTTGAAGGTGACTTCAACTTTCCAAATATTGATTGGAAACTTTTTAGTTGTAATAGTTTAGATGGAGCAGATTTTGCCAGTGTGTTCAGGAAGGATTCCTCACACAGTATGTAGATAGGCCAACACGAGGAGAGGCCACTTTGGATTTGGTGCTTGGCAATGAACCGGGCCAAGTGTTAGACCTGTTGGTAGGAGAGCATTTTGGCTGTAGCGATCATAGCTCTGTTACTTTTACAATAGTCATGGAAAAGGATAGGTACATACAGCAGGGTAAGGTTTATAACTGAGGGAAGGGTAATTATGATTCTGTTAGGCAAGAACTGGGTAACATAAAATGGGAACAGATGCTGTAAGGGAAGAGCACTATAGAAATGTGGAGATTGTTTAAGGAATGCATACTGCGTGTGATCGCTATGTTTGTCCCTAGCAGGCAGGGAAGATGAGGTCGAGTGAGGGAGCCTTGGTTCTCGAGAGAGGTCGAACGACTAGTTAAGAGAAAGAAGGATGCTTATAGAAGGTTTAGGAAACAAGGATCGGAAAATGCTGTAGAGGGATACAAGTTAGCCAGGAAGGAGCTGAAGAAAGGGCTTAGGAGAGATATAAGGGGGCATGAGAAAACCTTGGCAGATAGGATCGAGGAAAATTCCAAGGCTTTTTACACGTACGTGAGGAATAAGACTAAGGGTAGGGCCAATCAAGAATTGTAAAGGGAATTCGTGCACAGAGCCTAAAGAAATAGGAGAGGTCCTTAATGAATATTTTTCTTCAGTATTCACAACTGAGAGGGATCTAGGTGTAGGGGAGGACAGTGTGAAACAGGCTGCTGGCTAGAGGAGGTCGATGTTAGTAAGGAAGATGTATTAGGAGTTTTGAGGAACTTGAAGACAGATAAGTCCCCCGGGCCTGATGGGATTTATCCAAGGATTCAATGGGAAGCGAGGGAAGGGATCGCAGGGCCTTTGGCAATGATCTTTTCGTCCTCACTGTCCATGGGTATAGTGCCAGAAGATTGGAGAGTGGCAAACGTCATTCCCTTGTTCAAAAAAGGGAATAAGATCACCCCAGAAATTACAAGCCAGTTATTCTTACTTCAGTGGTGGGCAAATTATTGGAAAGGGCTCTGAGAGATAGGATTTATCATCACTTAGATGGGAACAGTTTGATCCCAGATAGTCAGCATGGATTTGTGAGGGGGTAGATCATGTCTCACAAACCTTATTGAATTCATTGAAGAGGTGACCAAACATGTGAATGAAGGTAGAGCAGTGAATGTGGTATACATGGATTTAAGTAAGGCGTTTGATAAGGTTCCCCATGGTAGGCTCATGCAGAAAATAAGGAGGCATGGGATAGGGGGAAATGTGGCAGATTGGATTCAGAATTGGCTGATCCTTAGAAGACAAAGGGTGGTAGTGGACGGAAAATGTTCAACATGGTGCTCAGTTACGAGTGGTGTAACACAAGGATCTGTTCTGGGTCCTCTTCTATTTGTGATTTTTATAAATGACTTGGATATAGGAGTGGAAGGGTGGATTAGTAAGTTCGCGGACGATACAAAGGTGGGTCGAATTGTGGATAGTGCAGAGGGCCGTTCGAGGTTACAAAGGGACCTGGATAGATTGCAGAGCTAGTCTGAAAAGTGGCAGATAGAGTCTAACCCTGAAGAGTGTGAGATGATTCATTTTGGAAGGACAAACTTGAAAGCAGAATACAGACCAAATGGAAAGATTCTTGGCAGTGTGGTGGAGCAGAGGGATCTTAGGGTTCATGTCCACAGTTTCTTGAAAGCTGCCACCAAGGTGGATAGATTTGTTAAGAAGGCGTATGGTGTGTTAACTTTCATTAATAGAGGGATTGAGTTCAAGAGCCGTGAAGTTATGCTCCAGCTATACAAAACCCTGGTTCGGCCACATCTGGAGTATTGTGTCCAGTTCTGGTGGCCTCATTACAGGAAAGATGGGGAAGCATTGGAAAAGGTGCAGAGGAGATTTACCAGGATGTTGCCTCGAATGGAGGGAAGGTCTTACGAGGAAAGGTTGAGAGAGCTAGGGCCTTTCTCTTTTGAAAGACAAAGGATGAGAGGTGACTTGATAGAGGTGGACAGAATGATCAGAAGTATAGATAGATTGGAAATCCAAAGACTTTTTCCTAGGGTGGAGGTAGCTATTACGAGGGGGCATAGTTTTAAAGTGAAAGGAGGTAGATATCGGGGAGATGTTGGAAGTAGGTTCTTTACTCAGAGAGTGGTAGTGGCATGGAATGCATTGCCAGAGAGGCTGGTGGAGTCGGCCTCATTAGGGGCATTTAAGCAGCTATTAGATAGGCATATGGATGATAGTATAAGGTAGGGGTGGAGGTTAGATAGACCTTAGGTTTTGGGTAAATGTTCGGCACAGCATCGTGGGCCGAAGGGCCTGTACTGTGCTGTACTGTTCTATGTTCTATGGAGAACCATGTGAATAGAATGGAGTCTTCATAGAAAGCTGAGTGTGAGGATATATAGTCCAGTTAACTGTGGGAGTCAGTGATGTGTATTGGATATCTATGGAGAAGAATCCCCAGAAATGCAAAAATGTCAAGGAATACAAGGCAGAAATCAGGCTTGGACTAGGTGAAGATGAGAGCAATGTGAAAATTTAATGCAATATTGATAACTTTTGTCCAATTCTGAACGAAAAAGGGAAGCAGCGCTGATGCTGTCACATACTTATGGACTCCCTTATCAGCATTTCTTCCTCCCTGGCACACTATCACCCATCCATTTTTCTATCTAATTACCTTTCTCTCTCTCTCTCTCTCCCTCAACCTCTCTCTCTCACACACTTTCTCCCTCTCACTCTCTGCTCCATCTCTACCCATCTGCTCACTCTTAACTTTCCTTTAGAGTGTTGAGTTCAGCTGAACCTCTGAACTATCTTGGTTGGTCTCAGTGTGGTAGCTGTAATCAGTTCTGAAATTGGGTATATTGTGCAAACATTGCCTCTTCTTGCTTGCAGAATGCTGTTGAAAGTTATTGGATGAAATAATCTCAGGAGTCTCAGGTAAGGGATTTGATAATTTATTTTTCCATCATCATGCAAGAGCTCTACCTCAAAAAGATTTTAAAGCAGGACACCAGACAAAAAAATCATTAGACTTCCTTGCATTGAGAAACACATAGGCAATGCATTACTTGAATTCCGACATGGCCGGATTAGAATAATCAAAATACCTCTGCAGCAGATTCCTCAGCGGAAGGATGTATGGTATTCTTGGTCTTATGTACAGCCCCCGGTCTCTCTTCTGGACCATGCTTTTATTTATTGTTATTAGCCTTGTAGCCTTATGATGCCAGTTTTTTTTTCTTATCCACTATGTTGTTGAGAAGCTCAGCATGACGCCAAATTCACTCGGCATTCAAACTTCTGATAAGAACTCCGAATTTACTATCTGTTCAGCAACACACGTATTTGGCTACATAGCCTATCTGTTTACGACAGCAGCATTTTACCTGTATGTTCAGCTTAACTGAGAAACATTTTAATGCACTCAAATTGGAACAAATAAATAAACGAATCCTTCTTATTGAAATAACTTACTTTGTATTTCTTTATAATATGCTCATTTAACCCTGCTTAAGCTCTTTATTAAAAATATTTGATCTTTAACTCCGTAGAGAGTTGTTGTGGGGTAATCCATCTCCAATATTTTCTCGTATGTTCCTTTTACATAGAAGTTCGAGCCTGCAATTTGAAGGGCATTGTCAGATGTCTGGCAATAAGTATCTGTTGTCATTTGAATGCAATTGCTCCTTAGCTATTCTACTTCAAGTCAGGTTGAAAATGCATACCTAAACTTTTCACATCTTTCACATCCACCAGGATGCAACTGATGATACCAAATTATTTTCAGTAGGGACACAGATTGATTAATCTCTTATCTAAAATTGAATTGTTTCTTGTCGACTTTACTACTATCTATTGCAGGCTAATATTACTACAAAAGATAATGGGAATCACTACATTGAAATTCTGTAAGATAATAAATCTTCCTTTCAGGTGGCTATCTTCATGGGCTCTCCAAAACTAGGGTCTTCATTACTTCAATTTTTTTTTAAATTTCAACCTACAAGCACTTTGAGTAGAGGAGAGTCATGAATCGGAAGGGAACCACCTAGGCAGACTTGAGCATAGATTTATAAATCCATGCAGCCGTATTGCATCATTACGATCATGATAAAGAAAACGCTATTCTCCTTCAAGATTAAATCAATGTGTTGCTGTTCTTCTGGTAGTTGGGCATGCACAGGAATTTCATTGGGGAGACGGCAACATAGGCTGGTAGTTATGAGTTTCTAAGTACTTCCATTTCTAACTGTTGCTCTATAGCTTCTGAGGCAGCTCTTGAACTGCAACTGAAACTTGAATAATCATGCGTGTTCAGGATCGCTCAAAAGGGCACAAAATTTAATCTGGGTGGGAGTAAGTCAATGTCCATCGCCGATACGTGTTAGGTAAACCACCAGTAATCACACTATTCGAGCATTTATAGTTCTAAGTGAGAGACGGAACCTGCAAAGATTGCAAGAACCAAAACAAGGGGAAGGACAATTTGTTATCATCATCACCAAACAACACTTTTCAAATATCACTATTTAACTAATGGCCGGGTGAACAACTATAGAGTCTTCACGGAGGCAAACTTGCTCCTACAACCAACAGACTTGGACAATGATGCACAGCACCCAGGGGTGAATCGGTGTAGACAATTAAGTATCCAAAGGAAGGAGAAGAAGGCTGCATGCACATTTTAATTCACATTGGCAAAAAAAAAGCCTATTCAATAAGTGCAGAAGACAAGTTCTTGAAGTATTTCCAGTCTTGGTCTGCTAGAAATGCCCAGTGGACGACCCATTTTAGGTTCTTCATGCGGCTTCAGCCATCACAAAAATCCGTCATCGGTAGAGTATTTCACTACACCCCAGGCCTCTCTCTTCCTCCACCTCCTTTACAATTGTAATTTATATTTACTCTGATTGTAATTCCTGTCAAAATGTAAGACTGTGCAGTGTTTTTTTTTCTGAAATTTAATCTTGCACATGTCCATCATTTCTACCAACCCTTTCAAGTTTCTTTATACTTCACAAAGCTTTCATGTTTTTGTCATGTGGAAAGTTTGAATCTGTACCCATATACTGAAGCACCACACATTAATATATTGAAAAACAATGGATATTGTATCAGCCCTGGGAAATCCAATTTTATTCTTTCATTAATCCATAAAGAAAAGAAGCAGTCACCTTTCTGTCTGGTATCATTTACCATCCATGTGATCAAAATCTAAATTATTCCTCCAAAATCAATTTCACTGCTAAATCTATACATGTGATAGTTTATAAGAAAAAAAAACAAATGTCCTTCCAAGTCCACATAAACCAGATGAATCACATTATTCACATCAGCTCACTCTTCGACATCACCAAAACTGTCAATAAAATTAGGTGAAAACTGTGGTTACCAGTACGTGATGGGTTTCCTTAAATAGCCCACATTGCCCAAGTGATTGTTTATCATGCAGAGATGGGTGCCAAGGCTTCAGCTACTCGGTTATGTCTTAGAACTAAGTTGCATGGGAGGATTGCGGGAAGTACCTGAATCATTACTTCTTTCATCATTCCGAGATAGCTTAGTTCAGATCCTGTGACTTATTCAAGTATAACCAGCCTTTCCATTGTTGGTTCTTGATCTGCAAGATCATCCTTCCTCATGTGGGATTTGACTGTAACTCTTCTTTCAAGGGACTGATGTAAGTTGTTATTAATTCAACTATGCCACAAATTCCTATCTGCCACTCTCAATTTTGCTTCCAGATCAGTTTTTCTTTTCGGCCTTATCTTTCTCTCCACCTGTTTCAGGAGCTGGGGCATTTTGACTTTGATTGTCTCAGTTATTCTGCTTGGTGCAATCCTTGAACGAAGACTTTATGGCAGATAAGCCATTGAAATTGGCCCACCTCAGTTGAATACCGCTGTTCTATATTGCTCCTTGTCTTTTTCCACGTCGAATCAAACCTACTGTTAGTTTGATGACAGTTCTGAAATGTTGTGCAATTGCATTTGAATCATTTGAATCGTCTCATTCCACAAGATGAAATGTTCTTATTAACGTGGAAACTTAGTTTTATTCTTAAGTGAACACGTCTAAACCTGTTCCTGCTTTCTACCTGGTGCACTATTATTATCCTTGTCAATACAAGGGTAATTAAACACCAGTAAGTTCAGTTTATTAAACAGCAGATTTTTGCTGCAAATTTGATTTTGTATACCTCTTCAACTAAGTTGTTACTCATAAAATGCGCACCTTAATGCAATGGAATGTCTGTTCATTCTTAGCTAACATCCAATCGATTTTGTTCTTGTCACATCAAAGGCGTCCAGTCTCTCTGACGCTGTATTATTCCCTTTCATAAACACTGTCACCATCCACCACCTCCCCACGTACACACCTCTATTCCCTTCATTATCTTTCCCGAACACTGTGTATCCCAATTTATTTTAACACTAAGCCCTGAATTTCTCGGGCCTGGTCTTTACTTTTGCCACAGCAGCACATTGCCATATAGATATTGGTGCCAGCACTCAACAACCTTGTTTACGAGTCTTCTGTATGCATTTATACACATGCGTTGTATGTAATGTAGAACGTATCGTATTCTCTCTTAATCTAATGTCACATAATATCTAAGTACATTTTAGCCTCTTGCTGCTTCTCTTTCCCAATCCTTTGTACAACTTTTCTCAAAGTAGAAAGTCCACCTGTGCGCTTGAATCCAGCTCTGAAAAACTAGACTACTAAGTCTTCGTCTATTGAGGAGATAGGTCCCAGTTCAGTTGAGAAGACGTCCACACTAATGAATTATCATGTCTATGGATTCACCTTTCTGAGAATTTGACTGAAATCTAGAACCTTCAGTACATACGGAGCTGCACTTGCTATATTTAATTCATTAGCACTTGCTACTGAGAGCTGTCCAGAGATTATGGTTGGGTGTCTACATTTTAAACGTTTTCACGTTGCTCCTTGGTCTTAATATGGGCAAAGGCCGCTGTGTACAAGTTCTCTCCCCTTCATAAGATTCCACAGTTGCTCATTTGCATCGTTCACCATAGTAATAGTTGTCTCTGGTGTCACACTAGTTCAGGTTTGGTACCATATATTTCGGAAACATTTTTGGCTCTCATAATGTCTATGTTCTCTTATTAACTGGTGTTTTCTTGATAGTTTTCCCCGCCCCATATAGTTTGGGTCCAACAGTGCCATAGTTACAGACTTGGAAACTGTATCATCACCAGTATTGGCAATGGATATGTTTAGAGATCGACCTGTTTGAAGTGCACTCATAGGACCTGCGCACTCTCCTGTCTCGTCTTTTGTAGCGGTCGGTAGTCGCTCATTATTTCTCTGCCTGCAAGTTCTGGAGCTTCAAATGGTCACCTCCAGAATAATATTCTTATCTCGCTGTCTGTATGACAGGTGCACCATTGAGAAAATATTCATTCCTAATGCTATGACATATTAAGTCTATTAAGTGGACGATTAGTTTGATATGTATCTTTATGCCAATCATGTTTTGACTGCGATATGAGCCGACAACAATTTCTGGCAGCAATGATTTTCCTTATATTAAGTTGGCAGGGTGATATTAAATCTGCGTCTGTGATATACTCCCATTACAAAAGAAGTTAGACACAATTACAGTATGTATCTCCAGCCACGATCCTCTTAGCATGCACTTGTTAGCTTTTTTATTTGCCATTATAGATAATAGTGAAAATTATCATTCCAAATAAATGTATAATAATAGACAGTGCACTCATTATGACGAATGCAAGAATTCAATATTTAAGAATTATGTATTCCTTCAATGTTGAATCCTGAAATGCTCTCTAAACATTAATGTTGCTCATGTCCTCTAATATGACACCAGTGTTCCGATTATCTGATCTCGATTGGCAAGATTGAAAGTGCCAAACTTGTGAAGTCACAAATGGGAGCTTCTGTCCCCAGTGCCGGGCTCTGTTTGAGGACTCCTCTAAAATGACTTGTAAGTTTTTTTCCTACATCATTTCCAAATTTCATCCTGAGAATTAAGAAGAAATTATGAAAGGAAGGCTTGAAACAAAGAATATACTCATGGAAGACTATTTGCATGAATCAGGGAGAAACAGAGTTTGGAGATTGTCTTTATTGAGGTTTTTGGCAACTTCCAGAAACCAGAAATTGTGAAATAGAAGTGAAAATGTTCCATTATTGTCGATCATTACTACATTGCAGTGCGCCCTGGGCATTTAATCAAGTTAACAGCCCTGAAACTTGTGCACAAGGGATAAAATAAATTACAGACGACTATGAAGATGAAAAGATAACCGACGTGCCAATACTTTCCCACGTGTTCTATTCGCAATGGTAAGTAGGTTGAAATGACAATTGTGAAATGCGTATGTATTGAATGTCAACATTAATTGTTGTTTTAGTAACACCATGAAATATTAAATCACTTTTGCTGTGCAACACTAGAATAGACTTTTCGTTATTTTGTTATTAGCAGAGTTAAATTTAGGAGCAGGTGCTTGGCTGCCTCGAACCCAGCTATTCCACCGTTACTTAAACAAAAACAGACAGTTCTGCAGAAACAGAGCAAATCAGGCAGCATCTGCTAAGAGAAAAACAGAATGAACGTTTCGAGTCAAGAGACCCATCATCAGAACTGACAAGCGCTGGGAAAGGAATAGGCATACAAAGAGATAGCTGATTGTAAGCGACAAAAAAGATGAATATTAGGTGGGAAGCTAACGAGAAGGGTCAATTCTTGAAAATGGATTGGCTGTCCAGGGAGAAACCCATGCAAAACTGAACTTTTAGGTGTGGGGGAGGGTTTTCAAAATGGAAGAGCTTGAAATCGAAGCTGACTGCTGAAGGCTGCAGTGTACCTAGACCGAAGATGGGGCGTTATTCTTTCAGCTGGCCAGAGACAGGCAATTTGGTGCAGGAGTGCAGTCTGTTTTGAAGTGGCAGGCAACAGGAAGGTCGGGTCTTTTTTTTTTACAGAGTGACTATTTGTAAATTTGAATCAGAAAAAAAAATAATAAAACAATCACTTTCTAAATGTCTACGCAGTCATAAGTGCTGCATATTTGCTTTCTTTGATGTAGGTTTCTATGATTTCACAGGCCACGTGAGTGGTTGAAGGTTTGGATGACATAAAAGAATTAGAAGTCAACTTCTGCATATTTTAAAATGTCGGTGGAATTCAGTTACTCCTGTTTCACCTTGCAAGGTTGCCTCGGCTAGAAAGAAAGCAGAATGAATAACGTGGGCATAAATCAGCAAACATATTTTGGCCTATTAATTGCTATAACTGATTGCAAAGTGTCTCTCTCTAAGTGGTCGGATATTTTTAACTTCATAAGTATTAATAATTTGGGAGAGCAAGGTTTTAGTGAACCATCGCAATATATTTATTAATTAAATCAAACAGATAAAACTTTAAAATAAGATTGATGAGCAACTCTTTTTATCAGAGGTAACTAAAAGGCAATTAATCAAATAATTGACCTGTAAGTAATAGTTATAGCCTGCGTTCTGTCATAATACAGAAGGATGAATTTGCACAGTATATACATCACTCCCACTGTATGTTAGATGAATACTAATGGCTAATAATGTTTTGCGTTTTTACGTAATGTGCCTGTCAGTCCTCTGCTTTTGTTTCTGCAGCTGGGCATGCTCTCTTCTTACATTTTTGTTTCCATTTCCCCTTTTTCTCTGAGTTTTTGAGTGCCACAGTGGCCTAAATCAATTAATCTCTGCTCGTCCCTTGTTGAGACTGTTATGTTAGTATTTCGCAATAATGTTAATGGGTTGTTTGGCCAGGTCAAAGGAATGTTCTGTCACCAGTCAATCACTCAAATATCCTGAGAAATGCAGTCTAATCCAGCAGAAATATTTGGCCTTCGCTCTCGCAAAATTGTTATGGTGCACTCATGATCTGTTTTATTTTCTCATTTGTTACTCAGGCCCAACTCTGCTCTGATCTTCATGTTTTCACCTTTGAGTTTTTTTTTTTCTGGCGCTATTCATATCTAATGAATGGGTCAGGAAGAAATTGCTGACACTGTGGCTACTTCGTTTTATCAGCAGTTTATACATTGGTGAGTTTACATTGGTCCGGTTCACCCGTTCTGGAAATCAAGTGCATAACTATTAGGCTTTCATAAATGTGAACATTGACACTCTGTGGTTACCAGAACTATAAATTTAAAGCTGTAATTTCCCACTCTACGGAGGTGTTATCAAAGTGTCCGCATTTCGGGAAACTGCTGTCAAGAGCAGGATAAAATGAATATATGTACAATTCCTACCTCGGTGCATTTGCCACCAAAAATTTGTCTTTCCTCTTTCATACAAAAAATTCTTCAGCAGCATTGCATCAGCTGCCAATTATATTTCGAACCACGTTTGTAATGAAAATAATATTGAAAAAAGATTTTTAAAATTTACAATTATAATGTAAACAATATGCTTCGAACAAACAGCTTGGAGACTGAGGTACGGCCCAACTAACAATGTGATATTGGAAATTTAGAGCAGCGTGTGAATTCAGTGCATTGGGGAAGAGGCTGTTCTTCAGCTTGAACTGAGCAGAGAGAATTGAGTCCAAAATTAACAGCTGCAGCTTCGGGGTCAAACATGGGAAATTGGTGCGTTAACTGATTCATGATTTTGAAAATGAAGTGTCTACTTTTTTTTAACTGAGAAACAACATGAATAATTGAAAGTCAAAACCAATATTCTAAAGCAATATCAGTAAACAAAGTAGTCTAAGGGAATTACAGTTAGTGTAAGGATACTAAGTTAACAATATTCTTATATAAGCATTTCGTTCAGAAAAGAGTCAGTCAGGAGTTTAAAAGAAGTCACGGAGGAGAGCTCTCACCATTATATGCTCCTCCTGTGTTATGGAAGCTTCAGTTGTCCCTGGTGAACATGTGTGCTGAAAGTGTGCCCACATGCAGCTACTGATGAAATGCATCTCGGAGCTGGAGCTGCAGGCAAATTCATTGTGAAGTGTACGTAATATTGAGCACATCTTGGATAACGTGTTCAGTGAAATGGCAACACTGTAAGTGAAGATTGAACAGGCAGAAAATGCAAAGGTGACAACTAGGCAGAGTAGACAAAGGGAGGTGGTGTAGCAGTCCACTGTGGAAATCTCCCTTTCTAACAGATATACCATCTTGGAAACTATTGGTGGACATGACGGCAGGAGAACGCAGCGGCTACCAATTTCATGGCATTGTGGGTGTCTTTTCTGCTCACGAGGAGAGGAAGAAACAAGACAGGGCTATATTTGTAGAGGATTCAATTGTAAGGGAACAGACTGGTGTTTCTGTGGCCGTAAAAGAGACCGTAAGATAGCGTGTTTTTCCCTGATGCCAGAGACAGGCTTGTCACTGACTGGTTGAAGGGCATTCTGAAGAGGGAGGGCAAATAATGTATTGCATATTGGTACCAACGACATAGGTAAGAAAAAGGATGGCTCCTAAAAGCAGAAATTGGCAGTCAGGAAGTAGGTTAACGAATGGCATTCAAAAGGTCATAATTTTTGGTGTATATGAAAGTTGGAATTTAGTACAGATTAATGCGTGGCTGGAGAGGTAGTGCACAAAAGGAGCTCTTTGGAATTGACTTTGGGACCAGTTTTATGGGCAGCAGGCAGATTATATATGAACCAGAATCGGACCAGCCTCCTTGCAGGGAGATTTACTAGCGCTTTTGTGGAGGGTTTAAACTAACTTGATGGTGGGGGTAAAAGGGGTGGAACAGAGAGGATGTTAAGCAGAGAGAAGATGAATGGCCAAAATTATAAGTGACAGTAAGAGAGTCAGGAAGGCTTAGACATTATATGTCAGTTAAGACATTAGGGGATTTGATAAAGTTGGGCAATGAATTGTCATACTGAAAGTGCCTAACGGGTTCTGATCAACATGAACAAAATAAGACACGTGCACTGTAATCTAAACTAAATTTATTAACTTAAACTAATTAAAATATAATTCAGATACAGGTAAACTAATAAGTGAATCTATTATCTTAAGCTGCTTTAGATATATTCAGCTAGAAAGTCTTGCTGCCTTCGGCTCGTCAGGGACTCCTGGGTGATGGCTAGAGCTCTATTACAATTTACGTGGTACCGGTCTGCAAATCACACATCGATGGTGAAAAGTCCCCTGATCCTGGAAAAGTCTCTAATATTAATACCACTCTGAATCTGATATTACGTGATATATTGCCAATCTGATTACTTTGCCAAGCATTCCTCCGCGCTTGGTGGTTGCAAACCCATCCAGGTGTCTCTGGAAAACAGCGTACTCCCAACACATGGCAAAGTCACTGCAGTTATTTTCCAGCCAAAACAGGCTGGTTTTCACGTAGCCTGTTTTTCCTGTATTTTCCTTAAATGGATTACTACCATATCAAATTAACCCTTAGAAACTTTTATTATTTTTGAGTAGAACACTCCAGATGGTATTTCTTTCGATGCTTGGAGTCTGACGAACAAGACAGATGAGTTGAAGACATTTGGTAAAACATATGGGTATGATGTCATTGCCATCACTCAGGCATGACTGATAGAGGTAATATCCGGAAGATCAATATTCCAGCATGCAAAGCCTTCAGGCGAGACAGGAAAGGAGTTAAAAGAGCAATAGGCGTCACGGTTTATATCAGGGGATCTATTACAGCAGTAATACAACAACATTCTGTGAACTCTGGATATCAAGACATATACAGTATTGGATTAAATCAAAACGGGAGACTTTTGGCAGATACAAAAGACTCAAAACAGCAGAAGCCCTACAGGAACAAAGAACAATACTGCAGAGGAACAGGCCTTTTGAGTCCTCCAAGTCTGTTTTGACACATTTTTCCCATCCATACTAAAACTGTCTTCACTCACAGGATCGGTCTCTCTGTTTTCCCTTCTTATTCATCTATTCGTGCTGGAATATTACTATTGTGCCTGCTTCCGCCACCTTCTCTGGAAACACATTTCAGGCACTCACCACACTTTATTTGAAAAAACTTGCCTCGCACATCTCTTTTAAACTCCTCCCAACCCCAAACCCTCCCCAATGCACCTTGAGCCTGTGTCGCCTAGTAATTGACCCCTCCACCCTGGGTAAAAAGCCTCATACTTTCCAGTTTATCCATGCAATTCTCAATCTTATAAGCTTCTATTAGGTCGCTCCTCAATCTCCCACGTTCCAGTGAAAACAAACCCAGTCTATCCAACCTTTCTTCATAGCTAAAATCTCTCATACCAGGCAACATTCAAGTAAACCCTTTCTCTACCCGCTCCACATCCTTCTGGTAGTGTGGTGACCAGAATTATACACAATATTCCAAGTGAGGCCTAATTAAAAATCTATAAAGTTGCAGCATAATTTGTCTATCCTTATATTCAATGTTCCTTCCAGTGAAGGCAAGCATTACATGGACCTCGAACAAAAACAGAAGTTGCTGGAAAAGCTCAGCAGGTCTGGCAGCATCAGTGAAGAAAAAAATCAGAGTTAACATTTCGGGTCCTGTGACCCTTCCTCAGAACTCCGAGAACAGTTCTGAGGAGGGGTCACAGGACCCAAAACGTTAACTCTGATTTTTTTCTTCACAGATGCTGCCTGACCTGCTGA